>NW_007732166.1:100222-101816 GCF_000696425.1 Galeopterus variegatus
GAGGCTGGTCAGTGAAGGTGCTGAGAGTCTGTGGTTAATCCAGAAGAGACCTCAGGGATTCGCATTTCACTCGTGGAATCTGCCTGTTTTCCCTCACACGCACCTGCAGTCAGCACCAAAGAGGAGCAAAGTCACATTCTCATGTGACATGGCTGGTTTTCCTACAGCTGCTCATTGCCTGCGGTGGATTTGTGCTCATCACAACCTTTCTGTGCCTTGGTTACTCATAGGGTTGTTATGGGGTTTAAGTGAGGTAGTATTTATAACATGCTTAGCATATGCCTGGCACATGGGAAGGGCTATAGAGGTGTTTCTCAAAGAAGTAAGTCACAGAGACAGATAAAATCTGCCTGCTGCCCAGCTTCCGGCAGGTGAGTGGGGGCCAGGCTGTGGACCTGTGGTGCTCAGAGATGGTAGCAATGGCCTAGCCCAGCCTCTCCCCATGTCACCGAGCATAGCAAGCCCGGAGAACTGTGGAAAGCACTACTCACATGGTGGAGAGCTCTGGATTTGAGTTTTGTCTTCATCAAAAATGTGTCTTGTGTGTGTCAGCAAGTCTTGTAGCCTCTGTGAGCCTCTGTTTCTTCACTGGGAAAAGGAAGGCTGGAGATGGTTTCCAACTGTTTTTAGCTGCCAAACTTTTTCTTCAGCCCAAAGCTTAGGTGGAAGCCTAAGGAGCCGAGTTCTGTGTCTGGAGCAGGAATGAAGGTGCCCATTTCCCACCCTCTACCTTACCCAAAGGCCTTGTGCAGAGAGCACAGTTTAAATCTGCAGTCTAGGGCTGGCTGGTTAGCTCAGTTGTTTAGAGCGTGGTGCTGAAAACAGCAAGGTTCAAGTTTCAAGGTTCGATACCTATACTGGCCAGCCACCAAAACAAACAAATCTGTGGTCTAAGGCATTGTTTTTCAAGTTTTAATGTGCACTAACATCAACTAGATTGTGTTAAAACACAGACTCTGATTCAGGGAGGGGAGTGGCAGGGAGGGGGGGACCCTAAGATCTGCGATTGTGCATTTTGATCAAGCCCCCTCGGATGCCAGCACTGTTAGTCCATAGACCATGCTTTGAGAAGTAAGATAATCTTTGAGAAGTGAGATAATCCCTGTTTAGCTCTAAAAGCCTATAAATTCTTCAGACTCCTAACCCAGTGCACGTCACTACATGGGTTCCCCTCCAGCGATGGTTCACAAGGGCGTGAGGAGATACCAGCCTCTAGTTCTCACTCTCTTGCAATCTTTATAGAAATTTGTAGGGGTGGTTTTGGATGCCACAGTGATTAGGGCCTATGGGCATTTAGTAGATTAAAGCTCAGGAAGTGCTAGATGTTCTGCAAAGCTTGGAGCTGTCCCACATGGCAAAGAATTCTCCCATATACTGCATGACTTTCTTCTCTTTAGCCTCAGCAGCTAAGAGAAAGCCTTTTTTCACTCCCTTCTTCAACTTTTTATTTTGGAAAATATTTACACCTATGGAAAAGCTGCCAAAACAGTTTGAGGAACACATGGGCACCTGTCACCTGTATTCTCCAGTTGGTCATATTTTGGCACAGTTCATCATTTTCTCTGTGTGTATCTCTCTCTCTCTCTCTCTCTCT
>NW_007732166.1:102605-114005 GCF_000696425.1 Galeopterus variegatus
AATCATTTGATATTTAATTACAGACATCATAAAACTTCCCCCTAAATATTTCAGCCTATCTTTCCTAAAAACAAGGGCATTCTCTTACATAACCACAGATATTATACTCAGAAAATTGAACATTGATACAATTCTATTTTACATTAATAATTTACAGTCTATACTTACAAATTTTCCAACTGATCAATAAAGTCCTAGATTTTTTTAAAAAATTTTTATTATGTATTGACAAATTATAGTTGTATAAATTTATGGGGTACAGAATAATGTTATGATTTTTAATACAATGTGGAATGATTAAATCAAGCTAATTAGCATATCTATCATCTCAAATAGCTAACATTGTTTTGTGATGAGAATATCTGAAATTAACTCTCAGTGACATTGAAATGTACAATACTCAGTTATTAGCTATACCCACCACACTGTGTAATAGATCTCAAAAAAAATCAAATATTTTTTCTAACAAGCTTTTTACCATTTGACTGTCATCTCCCCATTCTCCCTACTTCCCAGCCTCTGGTAACCACCATTCTATCTTCTGCTTCTATGAGTTCAATTGTTTTAGATTTCACATATAAGTGAGAACACACAGTATTTGTCTTTCTGTGTTTGGCTTATTTCACTTAGCACAATGTTCTCTAATTCCATCCATGTTGTCACAAATGACAGAATTTCTTCCTTTTTAAAGGCTGAATAGTATTCCATTGTGTGTGTGTGTATATCACAAATGACAGAATTTCTTCCTTTTTAAAGGCTGAATAGTATTCCATTGTGTGTGTGTGTGTGTGTTGTCACAAATGACAGAATTTCTTCCTTTTTAAAGGCTGAATAGTATTCCATTGTGTGTGTGTGTATATATATATATATATGTACATCTCTTTGATGTACTGATTTCAATCTCTTTGACATCTCTTTGACATACTGATTTCAAATCTTTTGGGAAAATACCCAAAAATGGAATTGCTGGATCATATGATAATTCAATTTTTAGTTTTTTAAAGAACCTTCATACTGTTTTCCATAATGCTTGTACTAATTTGCATTCTCCCCAATAGTGAACAAGGTTTCCTTTTTCTCCACATCCTTGCCAACACTAATCTTTTATCTTTTTGATAGTAGCCATTCTGACAAATGTGAGGCAATGTCTCATTGTAGAGATATTTGCATAGAGATCTGCATCTCCCTCACGATTAATGATGTTGAGCATTTTTTTCCATGTATCTGTTAGCCATTTGTATATCTTCTTCTGAGAAATGTCTATTCAGGTCCCTTGCCCATTTCTTAGTCAAATTATTTGTTTTCTTTCTATAGAGTTGTTTGTGTTCCTTATATATTTTAGGTATCCATCCCTTATCAAAAGTATGGCTTGAAAATATTTTCTTCTAATTTATAGGTTGTCTCTTCACTCTGTCAATTGTTTTATTTTTTGCATAGAAGATTTTTATTTTGATGTAATCCCCATTTATTATAATTTTTGCTTTTGTTGCCTATACTTTTGAGATCAAATCTAAAAAAATCATTGCCCAGACCAGTATTGTGTAGTTTTTTCCCTATGTTTTCTTCTAGGAGGTTTACAGTTACGGGTCTTAAGTTTCAGTCTTTAATCCATTTTGAGTTGATTTTTGTATGTGGTATGAACTGAGTCCAATTTCATTATTTTGCATATAGATATCCAGTTTTCCCAACACCATTTATTGAAGACTGTCATTTTCCCATTTTATATTCTGTCACCTGTGTCAAAAATCAATTGACTATAGATGTGTAGGTTTAGTTCTGGGTTCTCTCTTCTGTTCCACTGGCTGATGTATCTATTTTTATGCAAACACTATACTGTTTTAATTACTATCACGTCATAGCATAGTTTAAAATCAAGTAGCTTTGTTCTTTTTGCTTATGACAGCCTTGGCTATTTGGGTTTTTTGTAGTTCCAAATAAATTATAAGTTGTTTTTTTTTCCCTATATCTATAAAAAATGACATTGGAATTTGGATCAGGATTGCATTGAACCTGTAGGTCGCTTTGCATAGTATGGACATTTTTTAACAATACTAATTCTTCCAGTCCTTGAGCACAGGATATCTTTTAAATTATTTGTGTCTTATTCAATTTCTTTCATTAAGGTTTTAAAGTTTTCAGTATACAAGTTTTTTACTTTCTTGGTTAAATTTATTCCTAAGTATTTTATTTATTTTTTGGTAGCTGTTGTAAGTGGGATTATTCTCTTGATTTCTTTTTTGGAAAGTTTATTGTTAGTGTAGAAAAATGCGACTTTTGTGTGTGTTGATTTTGCATTCTGCAACTTTACTGAATTTATTTATTAGTTCTAACAAGTTTTTGGTGGAATCTTTGGGGTTTTCTACATATAAGTTCATGTCATCAACAAGCAGTGACAGTTTTACTTCTTCATTTCATATTTGGATATCTTTTATTTCTTTCTCTTGGCTTATTGCTTTGGCAGGGACTTTCAATACTGTATTGAACAGAAGTGGTGAGAGTGGGCATCCTTGTCCTGTTCTGGATCTTAGAGAAAAGAGTTCAAATTTTTCACCATTGAAGATGATGTTAGCTGTGAGCTTATATTACATGGCCTTTATTATGTTGAAGTATATTCCTTCTACACCTAATTTGTTAAGTGTTTGGGTTTTTTTAAAAATCATGAAAGGATGTTGAATTTTGTCAATGCTTTTTCTGCTTCTAATGAGATAATCATACAATTTATGTCCTTCATTCTGCTAATATGGCATATCACATTGATTAATATCTCAATGTTGAGCCATCCTTACATCCCAGGGATAAATCCCACTTGATCATGGTGAATGTTTCTTTTAATATATTGTTGAATTTTGTTTACTAGTGTTTTGTTGAGGATTTTTTCATCTATGCTTGTCAAGGATATTGGCCTGAAGTTTTCTTTTCTTGTGATGTCCTTGTCTAGCTTTGGTATCAGGGTATTGCTGACCTCATAAAAGAGTTTTAAAGTGTTCCCGCCTCTTCAATTTTTTTGGAAAAGTGTATGAAGAATCAATACTAGTTGTTCTTTAAATGTTTGGTAGAATTCAACAGTAAAGCCATCAGGTCCTGGGATTTTCTTTGATGGGAGACTTTTTATTACTAATTCTATCTCCTCGCTCATTATTGGTTTGTTCAGATTTTCTATTTCTTTGCGATTCAGTCCTGGCAGGTTGTACGTGTTCAGGAATTTTTCCATTTCCTCTAGATTTTTGAATTTATTGGCACACAGTTGTTCCTAATAGTCTGTATGATCCTTTGTATTTCTGTGGTGTCAGTGGTAATGTCTCCTCTTTCATTTCAGATTTTATTTATTTGAGTCATTTCTCTTTTTTTCTTGGTTAGTCTAGCTAATGGTTTGTCAATTTTTTTATCTTTTCAAAAAACCAAACTTCAGTTTTGTTGATCTTTTGTATTGTTTTCCTTGTTTCTATTCATTTGTTTCTGTTCTGATCTTTGTTATTGCTTCCCTCCTTTTGACATTGAGCTTGGTTTGTTCTTTTTCTGTTTCCTTGACGTGCAACTTTAAATTGTTTATTTGTAATCTTTCTTCTTTTTTGATGGAGGCATATATTTATTTATTTATTTAAATTATAAATTTTTCTCTTGCAACTGTTTTTGTAGCATTCCATATGTTTTGTTGTGTTGTATTGCATTTTTCTTTGTCTCAGATATTTTTTAATTTTTCTTTTAGTTTCTTTATTTACCTATTGGTTGTTCAGGAGCATGTTGTTTAATTTCCATGTACTTGTGAATTTTCCAAAATTCCTACTATTATTGATTTCTAGTTTCATACCATTGTGGTCAGAAAAGGTACTTGATATGATTTCAGTCTTCTTAAATTTGCTAAGACTTGTCTTATGGCTTAACATTTGATTTATCTTGGAGAATGTTCTGTGTGTGCTTGAGAAGAACATGTATTCTGTTGCTATTGAATGGAATGTTCTGTATATGTCTGTTAGGTCTATTTGGTCTAAAGTGTTGAGCAATACAATATTTCATTATTAATTTGCTGTCTGGATGATCTGTCCATTATTAAAAGTGGCATATTGAAGTCTTGTACTTCTATTGTATTGTGATCTCTCTCTCTCCTCAGATTCTTTGATATTTGCTTTATGTATTTAGGTGTTCTACTGTTGTGTATATGTTTACAATGTTTTATCCTCTTGATGATTCAACCTCTTTATCATTATATAATGTCTTTCTTTTTCACTTTTTACAGTATTTGACTTAAAGCTTATTTTGTCTGATATAAGTATCACTACTCCAATCTCTTTTGGTTTCCATTTGCATGAATTTTTTTTTTTTTTTTTTTTTTTTTTCCCCATTCCTTTACCTTTGGTCTATGTGTATCCTTAAAAGTGAAATGAGTGTCTCACAGGTAACTTATAGTTGGGTCTTGTTTTGGGGTTTTTTTTTTTTTTTCCCCATTCCTTTACCTTTGGTCTATGTGTATCCTTAAAAGTGAAATGAGTGTCTCACAGGTAACTTATAGTTGGGTCTTGTTTTGGGGTTTTTTTTTTTAATCCATCTGTTCACTCTTTGCCTTTTCATTGAGGAATTTAATACATTTATACTCAAGATAATTACCAATAGGTAAGAACTTAGTACTGCTATTTCGTTAATTGTTTTTTGGTGGTTTTGTAGATACTTTGTTTCTTTCTTCCTCTCTTGCTGTCTTCCTTTGTGGTTTGGTGGTTTTCTGTAGTGGTATGTTTGGAATCTTTTAAATTTTGGTTTTATATGTCTCCTATAGATTCTTGCTTTTTGGTTACTGGAAGGCTTACATAGAACATCTTACACTCATAAAAGTCTATTTCAAGCTGATAACAACTTTACTTTAATTTCATACAAAAACTCTGCACCTTGACCTCCACCCCCTGACATCTTATGTTTTTGATGTCTGAATTCACATCATTTTGAAATATGTGTTTCTTGACAATTTATTTTAGCTTTATTTTTTATTAATAATTTTATCCTTTAATCCTCATACTAGCAATAAAATTATTTTATACATCATCATTACAGTCCCAGAGTTCTCTGAATATTGCTCAGGATTACTTATAGCTTTGGGTTTTGTGCTTTTGTAAGTTTCATGTCATTAATTAGCAGTACTTTGTTTCAGTTTAAAGAACTCCCTTTAGCAATTCCAATAAGGCAGACTTAGTGATGATGACCTAGCTTTTGTTTCTTGTTAGGAGAAGTGGGGGTCAAGGTTAAGTGGATCAGGATGGATGGACCAACTGCTATGCTCAGTATAAATGCACAGCTGAGATTTGCTCCCTCTCTAAGTAGAGTCTGGGGATGGGCTTTGAAGCCATAGGGAGCAGAATTAAGCTCACAGGTGTGGCAGAACTAGTGTCTGCCTTTGGTCAAAATTTGCTGAGGTGGTCTTCTTCCTTTCTGGGCAGGGCTCCAAGGCAGGGTCTAAGTTTGGGCCTTGCTATATAGTCTAACTGTTTGTCCACTCCAAAGCTCATGTGGGAGCTTGATTCCCAATATAGTAGTGTTGAAAGGTGGGGCCTTTAAGAGGTGATTGGGTTGTGAGGACTACGGCTGTCATGAGTCGATTAATCCATCCATGGTTTAGTGGGTTAATGATTTAATGGGTTATCATGGGTATGGTCTGATGACTTTAAAAGGACAGCAAGTGAGGACGTTAGTGTGCACTCTTGCCAGTCTTGTCTTGAGATTTAATGCATTACCATGGGGCTCTGTAGAGAGTTCCCACCTAGAAGAAGGCCTTCACCAGATGTGCCCCTGGATCTTGGACTTCCCTGCCTCCAAACTGTAAGAAATAAATGTCACTTTCTTGTAAATTACCCAGTTTCAGGTATTCTTCTATAAGCAATAGAAAATAGATTAATACAGGCCTGGAGGCTGGCTATCTAGGGATTCAAGCCAGGTAGCACTTCCCACCCCTTCTGGGAGTAACCAGCTCACCTTTGCAAGTGGGCTGTGCTGTTAGCTGGTACCTCTGATTGAGCATCAGGCAGGTACACTGAGCTATCATCAAAGTCTGCACACTGCTAAAGCACAGGCAACAAAAGCAAAAATATACAAATGAGACTACATCAAACTAAAAAGCTGCACAGCAAAAGAAATAATCAACAGAGTAAAGAGGCAACCTGCAGAATGAGAGAAAACATTTGCAAATTATGCATCTGACAAGGGACTAACATCCAGAATATACAAGGAACTGAAACAACTCAACAGTAAAATAATAACAATAATGATAATCTGATTAAAATTTTAATGGGCAAATAACACAAATAGACATTTCTCAAAAGAAACATACAAATGTCCAAAAGGTATATTAAAAAAATGCTCAACATCACTAGAGAATACAAATCAAAACCACAATGAGATACCACCTCACTCCAGTTAGAGTGGCTATTACAAAAAGACAATAAAACAACAAATGCTAGTGAGGACGTGGAGAAAAGGGAACTCTTATACACCTTTGATGGAAATGCAAATTAGTACAGCCATTATGGAAAACAGTGTGGCAGTTCCTCAAAAAACTAAAAATAGAACTACTACATGATCTAGCAATCCCACTACTGGGTATTTATCCAAAGGAAAGGAAATCAGTATACAGACAGGTACCTGTACCCCTGTGTTTGTTGAAGCAGTAGTCAAGATGTGGAATCAACCTAAATATCTATCGACAGATGAATGGATAAAGAAAATGTGGTATATATACACAATGGAATACTACTCAGCCATCAAAAAGAAAAATCAGGCAACATGAATAAGCCTGGAAGACATTAAGTGATATAAGTCAAGCACAAAAAGAGAAATGCCACATGTTCTCACTTATATGTGGTAGCTAAAAAGTGAGCTTATAGAAGTAGAGGGTAGAGTTGAGGTTATTGGAGTCTGAGAAGGCTAGGGAGGGGGAGATAGAGAGAGGTTGGTTAACTGGTTCAGACTTACATCAATACAGGAAGAATAAGTTCTAGTATTTGATAGTAGTACTAGTTGCTTATAACTAACAATTTATTGTGTATTTTCAAATGGTTAGAAGAAAGGAGCTCAAATGTTCTCATCACAAAGAAATGATAAGTGTTGTGGTGATGGATATGCTAATAGCCTGATTTGATCATCACACAGTGCATACGTGTGTATAGAAATATTACTCTGCACCCCATAAATATAAACAATAATTGCATGTCATAAAATTTAAAAAAAATTTTCTTTAAATATGCACACTACAGGCTGTGGGCCTCGGCCCCACCCACCACCAACCTCAGCCGGGCCAGCTACGGAGCCAGCCCCACCTCCCTTCCCCCATCCCTCCTCTCCCCCAACAACATCTTAGAATGTACTTATTAAAAAATATATGTATGCACACTGGTCTCTGTGGGCTCTGCCTCCATGCTTTGTTTTTACCTGACACCAGGTGTCTAGCTGTGCAGTTTCCCCCTATGTTCTCCATTCCCCATGAGGTGAGATTGGAGTGGGTTTCCTGGGAAGCATCTCAGAATGCTAGGGAAGCTGTGTACGTGCCTCCAGCTCTCTTTTCCTGCTGTAGAATGCTTGGGCTCTGGGGAATCCTCTTTGTGTAGTGCTGTGCTTTCCTGGGGGATAGGCAGGTGCTGTCAAAGAGAGACAGTTTCTCCCACCCTGGCAAAGCAGGTTTTTATTCAGTTCCATGGAACACTCAGGTGACTCAGGTTTATTCCGACATTTTGGTGTTTTCACCAAGGTGTTTTGTCTGTGGATAGTTGCTAGTTGATTTTTCTATAAGGGGGAATGAAGCCTGGGAACTCCCATTCCACCATCTTGCTGATGTCATTCTCTTTCTAGATTTTTTTAAAACTCCAGAATGTAATCAAAGATCTTGCCTACATGGCTTCCTAATGTCCCACTGGATGTGAATGTAGGTAAAAAAAAAGAAACAAATACATCTTGTATCTGAGCATAGAACCTAACTTTATTTTATAAGTAAGCACATAGAAATTTTTCCATAATTTTAATAAACATTAAATTTTATACAAATACAATTGCTGGGTAAATCAAGGAACAATGGACTTTGTTTTGTCTGGAAATTTAGTTGAAGTTGCTCACTGTTTTGGAAAATCACACCGATGACAATACTGCTTCTGGTGTTTAGATTGCCAGACACCACACCTGTATCAGTGTGCATTTGTCATTGGAGCATTCACAGTGATGCTACATGCAGGTGTGAACACTGACTGTTTTATTATGTCATCCACTTTATGCCCATTTATTTCTTTTATTGGAAACACACACTGAAATGCATCTTATTTATTCAAAGTTGTTTTCTTTTTATTTCTCTTTCACTTCACAGTTGGGAGATTGTGTTAGATTTTTTTTTGTTTAGTTTTTGGTTTTTGGTTTGTTTTTTTTAAGGATACATTATAGGCAGGTAAAAGAACAATAAATTTTATTTTAGCATAACAGATGGGGCGGTCTGAAGTATTTATTATAAAAAGGTGTTGTCGATCCCTGTTAAAATTAAAAAGACTGAGCATGCCAAGTGTTGGTAAGGATGTGGGGCAACCCCAATGTTCATACACTGCTAGTGGAAATGCAATATGGTACAACCACCTTGGAAAACAGTGTGACAGTTTTTTAAAAAGTTAAACATACACCTATACATTATTAAGACATTTTTTCCCCCAGGGATTTACTCGAGAGAAATAAAAGCATTTGCTCATGCATGTTCATAGCAGTTTTATTTATCATAGCCTATACTAGAAACAACCCAAATGTCTATCAACAAATAAATAGATAAATGAACTGTAGTATATCCACACAATGGAATATACTAAACAATAAAAGGAATCAATTATTGATACACACAAAAACATGAGTGAATTTCAAATAATTTTGCTGAGTGAAAGCTGCTAGACAAAAGAAGTACATACAGCCTGATTATTCCATTTATATAAATTCTAGAAAATACAAACTAATTTAAAGGTATGGGAAGTCAGCTAGTAGTTGCCTGGTGATGAAGGGTGGGTTGGGGTGGGTAGGAAGGGGCATGAGGGAGGAATTACAAAAGGGCAGGAGAAACCTTTGGGGTGATGGTTATGTTTATCATCTTGACTGTGATGATGGTTTCACAAGTGTAGGCGTATGTCAAAACTTGTCAAATCGTACATTTTAAATCTCAATAAAGCTATTAGAGAAAAAAGGTGGCTTATGGTAAACATCTGCCCTATTAAATAGAGTTCATGCAACATTTCCCACAATCTGGGCCCTGACTGTCTTTGTCCAAGCAACTACTCTTCTCTTGGGTTTTAAATCCCAATGTTCTAGGTTAATTGCGATGGCTTTCTTTCTTTCTTTTTCCCAGGGATTGGATTAGAAGTGGGCATGAATAGCCATTTGGACCATGACATATGAGGGAAAGTCTGTGGGGAGGCTCCGGAAAAGGTTTACTTCCTTCAAAGAAAGACAAACAAAAAGAGAAGCACCCTTTTCTCTCTCTTCACACAAGTGTGTCCGGATGAGATTTCTGTGGTTTCTGCAGCCACCTTATGACAGTGAAGGACGGGGATCTGGGAACAGAACCTACACATGCAGGAGGGCAAAGCAAAGATATGGGTAGAAACTGGGTCCTTGACAACGCTGCCCAGCTGTTAAATTATCTAACCTGGATTATCTCTAGACTCTGTATTATGTGATATGATAAGTACCCTTATCACGTGAGTCTATTGAGTCTGGGCTTTTTGCTACATACAGCCAAAAATATCCTAACTGATATATTTCTTGTCTTTTAAGATTCAACTCAATCATTGCCTCCTCCAGGAAGCCTTCCCTTATAGCCACTCCTTTCTGGGCCTACACTGGGTTATATATATCCCTACTCTGTGTTCTTAGGACATCCTCTTACAGCCTTTTTTATGGTACATGTAATTATCTATCTACAATTTTCTTATTGTGTTGGACTGGCAACTTCTCAGGACAGAACTATGTTTTGTTTATCTCTATTTCTTCAGAACCTAGAGAGTAATTGACACGTAGTAGGCGTGTAATACATACAGATCGACTGAACCAAAGCTCTCCCACTCAACTTTTCATACACTAATATATAGATCGCACTGCCCTCTCGTCATTCCCAGTCTACATATTTCTCACACTAAGAACTCCTTTCTTCTGTGCCTCAATCTTTTGTGGTTGCTCTTCTTTGACATCTTTAGAAACTGTAGTCATCTTTGAAGTCTCCCCGCAACTGCAAAAGGCCATGCTCCAGGTGTGCCCCCGCAAGCTGCGAGGGAAGGAGGAAAGGGGCTTGCCCCACTCTCCACCTCCTGGGCACTGCCTCTGCAATTCCTACCCACTGTGGCCTTGGCTCTGTGGAGGAACATCAGCTTTTCTTTTCATTGTGGGACCGAAGACCCAAAGGGCCTTGAGATTTCCCCTGTTTCTCCCATGCTCCCTCCCCCAAGTCCACTTGGGATTATTTTTCTACAGATGTCTTGGCCTAAGTCTGCCAAGATTTCTAAATTCTCACTATTAGATTCTCCTGTATGTCTTGCTGGGGCATTTCCCAAAAGCACCAATTCCAATGACACTGACAGGTTATGTTTTTCTGTCTCCCAGATCATTACCAGTGAAAAACATGTAAACCCAGGAAGAGCCAGCCCCCAGCCCCTGTGGCTCCTGTTGAGCATTTTTCTTCCTTGCCTTGGATCCACAGGCTGGAGGCAACACTGTTCCTCATTTCTTTGGATGCAAATTATGCAAGAAGATGGTTTCTATTTTCAGAAAAAAAGGATTTCTTTTTAAAATTGATTAATATGAAATGGCATATTCTCTCTCCACTCCCCTTTCCTCTCTCTCTCTTTCTCTCTCTCTCTCTCTCCCTCTTTCTGTGTTTCTTCCCTGTCTTCCCAACATTAGTGCCTAAAAACACAGACTCTGGAACTAAACAAGCAGGTTTTGAATCCTTGTTCCATCACTTAATAGCTATGTAATCTTTGGGAAGAAACCTAACCTTTCCATACCTTGGTTCCTTTATCTCAAAAGTAGTGATAATTATGCTATACCTAACTCAGAATTGTTTTAAGTATTAAAATGTAATATTTAAAGGGCTCATAAGCATGTCTAGTACAAGGTATTATATTATTACTGCCATTACTACTGCTACCACCGATGTGATCACTGGCTAGCATTATTGAGCACATACTATTTATTATTTGCCTGGTATTTACTATACTAAGCTCTTTTTTTTTTTTTTCTTTTTGTCTTTTTTCGTGTCCGGCAATGGATCGCAACCCTCAGTGTCGCGCCCGTACCGGACCAGGACTGGCAACGGGATCGCAGCCCTCGGTGTTGCGCCCACACCTCGCTCAGCCAGTGAGCGGGAACCGGTCTGTATGTGGGATCCGAACCCTCGGCGGGAGCGCCACC
>NW_007732166.1:115005-139659 GCF_000696425.1 Galeopterus variegatus
TTGGTGTTGCGCCCGCACCTCACTCAGCCAGTGAGCGGGAACCGGTCTGTATGTGGGATCCGAACCCTTGGCGGGAGCGCCACCGCGCTCCCAAGCGGCGCACTGTAACAGTGCGCCACCGGGCCGGCCCCTATACTAAGCTCTTTAAAACCACTAGTCCCTTTAATCCTCATTAAGTGCTAAGAGATGGCTGAAAAACAAACAGCACATTGAGTGCTATTGTGGAAGGTACTTTCCTAAGCTCTTTACACCAATTTTATTATTTAATTTTCATAAGCCTGTAGGGTAGTTACCATTAAGGTCCAGCCATCACAGAGAGGAAACCAAGGCTTATATTAAATGTCTTGCCAAAAGCCAGGACTTGAATTTGGGTTGGTCTAAATCTATGGTTCTCAAACAGCATGCATCAGAATCAGCTGGTGGGCTTGTTAGAGCAGATTGCTGAGCCCACCCCCTGAGTCTCTGATTCAGTAAGGCTAGGGTAGCAGTCTGAGAATTTGCTTTTCTAGTAAGTTCCCAGATGATGATGACACTGCTGGTCTGGGGATTATGTTTTGAGATCCACTGTATTAATGGTAGGTGCTGCTTTATTCTTGGAATAGGCACAATCCCAAAGTTGATGTCTTGAATTTTGCTCAGAAATCTTAACTAAGAGTGGTACTGTTCATCATGGGGATAAAGAGAAACATTTTATGTTCATTATCTCACTCACAACATTCCAGGGCACATTGCGATTTCAGCTCAAAGTCTTCCTCACATGCCAGTTTCAAGCTGTCACTCAAGGAAACAGAGACTCGTACTTACTGTGCTCTGGTTACACTGACCTCCTTGTTTAGACTTGTAATACTTTATTATTTTTTGTCTTGCTCCACAAAGAGGTCACTTATTTTATGAACTTTTCCTGCAAAATGACCATCAATCTGAGCACTGGAGCTGCTGACATTGCAGATTTCAAATGCCAATATGTGAAGAGGCACAGGAGATCTAAAAAAATAAAAGCCAGGCCAGAGAAGGTGGTTTCTCTTGTTAATACCAGATAATTATCAAATATGGGAGCTCTCTAGAATGTCAGAGATCCTGAAAATGGAAAACGTAATCCATACAAGTTGTGCTATTTATCAACTTATTTCCTCTCAGCTCCAAATTCACCCATCTTTGCTCGGCTTTGTGATAGTGGAGCTGGACCCTGCAAACATTTCTTTTTTTCCAGCTGCTGCAATGTTAGCCTTTGTCAATAGGGGGTGCTGGGGTGACACAGGGCTTATCTTGGCAGTTACGGTGTGCTTCTTTTCCTCCCATGGCATAGCTGCCAACAGATTGGCAGGCAGAAGGCCCAGAGTCCTTCACTGCCCATCGAGTTTCTTCTGCACTCAGCAGGCCATTACCTATAGAGGAGCTCTGCCCTGCCAGCATGACTGCAGGTTTTTCCTGTAAATCAGCTCCAGTCCACTGGTATCCCAGCTGGCCATGTCCCTCTCTCCAGCTTGGCCCATTGGCACTCTCCAGTGAACTTCTCAGCCACCCAGCTTGTTGCAGGTCCTGCAGAGCAGCTCCAGCTTGCCTGTACCTTCTCGCCAGTTTCTCAGCCACCTGGCAAGCTGTTCCCATAGACCAGCCCTGGCCCAAACTCTCTGGCAAGTTCCTTCATCACTGGAAGGCTACATGTTTCTCTGTGAGCTACACCATCCCATTGAAAGCTGAATCTTAGCCTTGGAGGAAAGTCTTCTTTCTGTTCTGAGTTCTTTCATTTTATGCTTTCTCTGCTCTAGAGATAGTAGCTTCTTTTTGCTATTCCTGTATTCTGTAGTTGTCTTTTACCTCAAACTACCTTTTACTAGTTAGTAATTCTGTTTCTCTGTTCAAATTACTGATGTGTATCTGTCTCCTGACTAGATCTTAATGATACAGAATTGATATCAGGAGTGGTCCCAGAAGACAGACCCTCAAATATGGGATTCTGTATTAGTTCATATCTTTTGGCTTAAGTGCAGTGATGAACTCCTTGGTGATCGGAAATGGAGACTAATAATCGATGGCATGCAGTGGCTTTGCAATTAATCAAGCTGTGGTAATTGTGATGAAGTATGAACTAAAGCAACTGTGGTGCTGGATGGATTCTCCTGAGTGCACGTGAGCATTTATAGAAAGCAAATGACAAACAAAAATCCTTTAATTTTCAGTTTAAGTCATGATCCGAGAACCAAAAATTTCCATGGTAACCCTAAAAGAATTTTTCATTATGGCCACAGGCTGATATTGCTAAAAATCAAACACAAAATATAGTTGGGAGGCTGCAGAATTACAAAGTCTGCTGAATTCGCATCTTACCCAGTTTTTTCATGTAAAAGTTGGTGAATTGATTGGGAAAGCATGAGACACTGAAACTCGAAGTGGGGACATCAGGTTGGAACTGACACTCTAGCACTCCCAAGTCACTCTGAGCCTGCTCACTTGTCCCTCTGTGCCTGAAGAGACTAGACTTCCTGTGACTGAAAAGTCTGTGGCAACCTCGCCCATGATAGAAGCCTTGCAAGGAGATGTTCATTTTCCTCAAGAGCCACCACAGCTGCCCCATGTCGCCACTAGACAAATAACTAGGTTCACATGGCAACATGCTCCAGGGCTCAGGAACATGTGATGACCTAGGGGGAAATAGCTTATGGACATAGCAAGATTTTATTAATATGTATTGGCAGAAACCTGAAGAATATGTGTGGGAACAGATTTTATAAAATGTAATATTAGATCATTATTACTACGTCTTTTCTTTGAGACATAATCAAGTGTCCTTATTTAAAAAAAACCTTTATTTTATGAAAGGGTTATGGGGAGATTATTTTTAATAGAAACTAAGGATGTATTATAAAGCTACAGTATTTGAAACAGAATTATATTAACACCCCAAAAGAAAAAATGATTAACAGAACAAAATAGAGTCTAGATAAATAACTAAGTATGAATAGGAATTTGATTCATGAAAACCATGGCATTTCAACTAAGGAGTCAAAGAACAAATAAATAAATCAATAAATAGTGTTGAGATAACAGGCTAGTGATTTAGAAAAAAAAAATAGAGGAGAGAGAAAAGGGAGAGAAAGGAAGCAAAATCCCTACATCATTCCTTACCTAAAATAAATTTCATTTTGGTCTATGATTTGCAACACATTAAAAAGTCCATAAAACATTAAAATAAGGGTAGAATTTTATTTTCTTGGAATGGCAAAGTTCTTTAAAGCATGATATAAAATCTAGAAGGCATAAAAAATACATTATTGATTTGACCACACAAAAGTTTCAAATAGCAAAACAAAGAAACCAAGCCCAAAGATGGAAAACAAAACGGGAAATATGAGTATAACTGCCGCCCCTATGGTAGGGAAAGATTAATCTAAGCTACAAAGAACTACTGTAAATCAGGGGGAAAAAAGGTGAAAACCAAGCAGAAAAAATGGACAAAGGATAAAAGCAAACAGCTGCTCCCAATGAAAGAAGTGCCACTAACTACTCACAATACAAATGGATGCTCGACTGTACTCAGAATTGAAGAAGATACGTGAGAACAGTATGGTGATGGGTGATACCCAGTGTTGATGAGGGTGTGGGGAAGGGAAAACTGGCCTCCACTCTTCGTACTGATTCTGTTTTGAAAGTGTAGAAAGTCAAATCCATCAAAATTTTAAATGTGTATGCCCTTTGACCCGACTCTAAAATATTTGTGAAAGATCTGCTCACACAGGTGCACAAGGGTATTTGAACAACTTGCTTGTTGCTGATTTGTCCATATTAGTGAGAAAAACGCTGGAAACAATCTGCATGCCCATCTCAGAGAACTGGTTAAATAAATCATGTCACGCCCATATGATGAAACACGGTCGAGCCATTAAAACAATGAGAGGGATCTACAAGCACGGACACCAAAAGATGCATACAGCGTATGAGTATTTTTAAGCAAAAAAAGCGAGTTGCTGAACAGTATGTTATATCATTTCATCTGTGTTTAAAAGAAGTATACACATATAAATGTACAGAAAAGTCTGGAAGACACACTAAAAATCATTAATAGTTTTTACCTCTGGGGAGTGGACTGAGTTTGACATGGAGCCTGGGATTTTTACTTTTTATTTTATAAAGTTCCGAACTGTTTGACTTTTTTTTTTGTTAGTGAGCATGTAACAATTTGATATATAAAAGATATATCCCCCCCCCCTTTTTTAAAGGCCCTTCCTTTCCCTTTCTTCTTTGGTGATTCTCTACTTCATGGAGATTTTCTTCTCCTTGGCTCTGGTATTGCCCAGAATAGCTGCTGTCTAGCTCCAGCCACATGGGACAACCCCAGGAAACACTGGGCCAGGTAGTGACTGGGCTGCAAGGCAGGAGACCCAAGTTCCCATTCCTGATTTTGCCTCCATCTCACATACGATCTTGGGCAACTCAACCTCTCCGAGCCTTGGTTTCTTCATTTGTGAAATGAGGCTGCAGGGCAAGGTTCCTTCTTCACCAGATTGATGGCTAAGCAGCAACCTTCTCCTGTTCAGCAGCTTTCCCAGCCCCTCCCTTGTCTCCTGAGACCCATCTCCTGCCTTATCTGGCAGCTCCAGAAGCACCCACCTCTCACACGTAGGTACCACTGACACTGACAGACAGCAGAAGGCTTTTATTCCACCTCGGATTGGCTCTATTTTGGGGCTGCTATCGGCTATTTCACATCTCACACTTGTCTGTTATCTAAATGGCCTTTTTGGGGCTGCAAAACAGATGCTTGAGCCATCAAGGGGAGCTGTCTTGGTCTAGGTTTGGAGTGGATTTCTCTGAACCATCCTGTCACTCAAACACCTGGGTGGCTTCTGAGTTGAACCTATAGACACTGCAGGTTAAGACACCTGTCTATAGAAGGACTGTAGTCTCAGGCCTAATGGCCATTTATATAAACATGATGTAAACAGTTCCATACACATGACTTTGTGTGTGTGTTCACATGTGTGTGCGTGTGCATGTGTGTGCGTGTGTGTGACTGCCTTTTACTAAGCACGCCCTCTGCGCCTGCCAGCATGCTCGGTGCTTTTCATGGGATACCTCATCTGATCTTCTAACAACCCTAAGAGCCATGTGTTATTAACTCCATTTTAAAGACGAGGAAAACTGAGACTCAGAAAGAGGAAGCAACTTGTAAACATGTTTATAAGAGACCATTTGGGTTTTCAGAAGTTGAGTCAAAGGACGTACACAAAACCTCCTTCCTACCCCGAGTCTGCCCTTTTGTTCTGCTTTTGGCAAGAACGTAACAGGTCACCCAAAACACCCCCGTGGGTGTCAGACAAGAATGGAACTCATTGCCGATCCTTTCTGAATTCTTCCCCACCCAACACCAAAATGTGCTTACTGACTTTCTCTTTCTTCACTAGATATTTGTTTAAATAAATAAAAACCTTCTGGCTGTCGGTATTTGCCAAGTTGTGGTGGCTGGGTGGGGGAGAGGAGGACCAGACCTGAGAAGACAGGGCACAAAGTAAATGTTTACGTGTCCTTTAAAATATGGCCTACACCTGAGTCAGACATTTGCACAAATCTTTGAATCAATTTTGTTGATTTGGACACTTTTTGGAGAATAACCAACATATCTTGAAATATAGGGCTAGGAAACAACTTCACTGGGGCTCATTTTTCAGTGACAAGTTCCACCTTATCTCCTCAAGTGCCTCCGTTCCTAAAATTATAAGCATATGTCCCACTGCTTATTGAAAATAAATTTGTCAAGACAACAAGCTGGCATGGTGGAGGGGCAGTGTGCAAAACAGGAAACCCTGCAAACGCTTCCATACTTCTCCGGGAGACAAATCACTCTGCTTTTTTTTTTTTTTTTTTAACTAGGAACAACCATAGAAGTTAGTATTTTATTTCCTAGAACTATTAAAGCCTAATTGGTGCCCATATGTCAGACTATAATGTTTCTTCCAGCCTTTTAAAGTCTGCTGAAAATTGGGATGGGGGAAAAGAAAGAATAATTGAGTTCTTCTTAGATGGGATGATTCCAAGTGAAAACACCCAGACTCCCTGCATAAGCTGTTTGTACATTACCTTTACTTTTTCTTGGCTCTTTGTTAGTCTCTCTTATTCTCACGACCAAAACCCTACCCAGCTTTTGCACGCTCCCCATGGTGTAAAAACCCCAAATCGCTCCTTCGTAAGGGATTATTCTAGATCCCTTGTTTAGTCTTGTAAGATCCCAGAAGAAAGTCCATGTGAGGTTTTTAAGAGGACACAAGAAACTACTTCATCATTGTTGAATGCAAAGAACTTTTTGGAGGCTATAATGGACTGAATGTTTGTGTCTTCCCAAATTCATGTTGAAATCCTCACCACCAGTAGGAGGTGGGGCCTTTTGGAAGTGATTATGTCATAAGGGTGGATCCCCCATGAATGGGATTAGTGCATTGATAAAAAAGACCTTAGAGGGCCGGCCCGGTGGCGCACTGCTACAGTGCGCCACTTGGGAAGTGTGGTGGCGCTCCCGCCGAGGGTTCGGATCCCACATACAGACCGGCCGCTCACTGGCTGAGCGAGGTGCGGGAGCAACACCGAGGGTTGCGATCCCGTGGCCGGTCCCGGTCCGGTACGGGCGCGACACTGAGGGTTGTGATCCGTTGCCGGACACGAAAAAAGACAAAAAAAAAAAAAGGATAAAAAAGACCTTAGAGAGCTAGCTGACCCCTTCCACCATGTGAGGACATCACTAGAAGACATCATCTATGAACCAGGAAGGGGTCCCTCACCAGATACCAAATCTGCCAACACTTCGATCCTGGACTTCAGAGCATCCAGAAATGTAAGAAATAAATTTCTGTTGTTTATAAGCCAACCAGTCTATGGTATTTTGTTATAGCAGCCCAAATGGACTAGGCAGGGATTTTGTGTGTTTTCTTCACTCTGCATCCCCAATACCTATGACAAAGCCAGGCACTTTCTTGGTGCACAACAAGTATCTGTCCAATTAAGAGATAAATTATCATGAACATCTGCAGTTGCTGCCTGTCTGGATTCATTCCTTTCTGGTAAGAGCACCTGGAGCTTTCTCTGGGGAACCTCTCCTTTCCCACTCTCAGTGCAGGTGGCTGAGGTGAAGCTGATCTATTCCAGCTCCATGGCTGAGCACGTGTCCCAGGCCTGAACCACAGGCCACAGTGATTGGCTCAGAGATGGGCACATGATCCAAGGAGAGTCGAGTGAGAATCAGTCTTGAGGCTCTTACAGGAATCTGGGGATAAGGAGTTTTTCCCACTGCAACTACTATCTCTAAGGATATTGTGAGCCAGGAGCTTCAGGGTTCACCTCCTACAGTGGCTCTCCCTAGAGGTCAGCACAATACAGAGAAAAGCGGCCAAAAGATGGAAAGAGGGAGACTGAGTTCTACGTACATTGTTTAATCCTTGGATCTAGTGATATTTGGGATCCAAAGTCCTCTGTAGTTTTTAATCACATGACCTAATAAATCCCATTAAGATTTAGCCAGTCGAGTTTCTAGAAATCTAATATTTAAAAATAATGATAAAATAAAGAAATGAATTGGGGAAATGTCAATAATTTTACCATCCTGGTAACTATGGTTTCCATTAGAATGTTTCAATATTTGACTATTACTAGTCACGAATCAGGCTGCTGTTTCAAAGAGATCCTAAAATACAGTAACTTAAACAAGATGGACATCCCCCCCCACCACCATGCAGAAGTCTGGGAGGCAATCCAGGGCTTTAATCATGGCTTAACTAGGATTCTATCTTGTTACTTTGTCATTCTCAAAATGCAGCTTCCTTTTATTGGTCCAAGACAGCAGTTCAAGTTCCTGCCATCATGTGTCTTGCTGCTAGCTGCAAAGGAAAAAGGAAGAAGAGAAAGATGTGTACAGACCCTTTAAAGTCACCATCAGCTTGGAGAAAGGTCAAGGTGGGAGGGTCAGAAGAGAAGCCAAAAATAATCCTTCCTCCCTCCCTCCTTCCTTCCCCCCTTCCTTCCTTCCCTCCCTCCCTTCCTTCCTTCCTCCCTCCCTCCCTACCTCCCTCCCTCCCCCCCTTCCTTCCTCTCTTCCTTCCTTCCTTCCACTCTCTCTTTCTCTCTCTCCACTCATTCATTGAGTACCCACTATATGCTAGGTACTGTGTCGAGTGCTGGAGATACAACATTAAATAGGCAGACTCAGTTCTCACCTTGCTGGAGCTTATACTTCAGTGTAAATTATTTAAAAATGTCGAGGTCCAATTTTAGATGGTGGAAGCTCCCAGGGTGAGATCCGGGCCCCCCTTTTTACAAGATTTGGAAATTCCAGCCTCCCCCAAATTCTAAGAACCAGTGGCTTCCTGTCTTCTGATCCCCATGTATACAAAACCAGGAAAAGATCTGCTACCCCATCTACATTTTAGGTAACATTACTCATGAACATACTCATGAACGTTTTCTTCACCATGTGTATGTTATAAACCTTTGATCTTTAATTATGCCATTTATGCTAATTATGTCTCTTTTCAGAGAAATTTCAGGCAATCACAAAAGGAGGAAAGATATTTCTTCATAAAGTGAAGACAATAATGCTTCCTACTTCATAGTTACATTGTAAAAATTAAATGAAATAATACATGTAAACATCTTAGCATAATAAAGATGTTGACTATTTCTAAAATCATTTTCATTATATTTTCTGATCAGAGAACATTCTCTCTCACTAATTCTATTTAGGGCACCTGGCACAGAAGATGTATGGATTTTTTTCCTTTTTTTTTTTTTTTAAACAATGAGTATATATAACTTTTATGTTTGGCAATTTAATATGCAAGAATAATGACTTTTTTTGTGTTTTTAAAAGTAGAACCTGCTCATTATAGAGTAAGCAATGGAGAAGAGTAAAAATAAGAATGTTTTTATAATAACCCAAAATGATTATCATTAGGTGAATGATATTTCATGTCTTTCTAATCAGATGTATCAGTTACAATGTTTTCAGCTCTAAAAATATATATAAAATCTGAATTGAATTGCTTTAACACATGGAAATGTGTTGATTTGTGTCACTGACATCCAGAGAGGAGCTGATCTTCAGGGCTGGCCTGATTCGACTTCATTTCTCTGTGACTCTACCCTCTGTATATAGGAGCATAAGTCACAAGCTGACTTCACTTGTGGTGGTAAAAATGCCTGCAGCCACTCCAGGTTTTGCACCTACAAACTACCCAGTCCAGAAGGAGAGAGAGAGAGAGAGCTTTTTGTGGTGAACATCCCTTAAAAGCCAGGAAGCCTCTTTCCCCACAAGCTCCCACCAAAACTTCTCTTAAGTGTCTTTGGCCTTAGCTGGGTCACAGGCTCATTCCAGACTCTGTGGCAGGAACATACCACATTCTGGCTGGCTTCAACCTGACTACCCTAGGATAAGGAGAGACAGGATTATCTTCAGACCAATGCTGCCACCCTGGATGGAGCTGGGCTCAGAGTCTCCTGAAGTACTTAAGTGGTCTGGTGGAGAGACGGACACCTGAGTGAAACTCAGGACACTTATTTGGAAGGGAGAAGTGAGGAAAGGGGAATGTATGCCAAAGAAAGATTGAACGAAACAGACATAGATAGAAATATTTTTACAGAAATATGAACATTTTATATGCACAGTTGTTAAATAAAATAATAGATTTAATATTACTTGAATTTAACATTAGAAAAGTAAGACTGAGGGAGTTGCTGCCCTTTAGCTGAATGTTCTTTACTACAAGAGGTTTTATTTTCTTAAAATTCCCTCTTGGGGAAATAAAGTTAAGAAAAGAAATTATGAAAAATGTTAAGAGGTTGGAGTCCTTATTTATTTTAGCAACATGTTTCAATTTTAGACAGTATTGAATGACTCATGGATATGAAAGATGAGTAAATCTTTAAACTTGTACTTCCCGTCTCCCCACCCCTCACCTCCCAGTTTGGGCTGTGTTACTATTTTTACAATATCATAGTTTGTAATATTCACATTCTGTTATGGAAACATTACTCCCATAATTGTTTAATAGCATCAGTTCCATGTTCAAATAAATTATATGTTCATAATCAGTCCTTTTTACCCCAGCCTGTCCATTCCCAAATACTTTATTTTTATTCATCTCTAAATTGACTGGGTTTTATCACTGAATAATTTGTCTCAAGGAGGACCCGTGGGTGTATATTCCCTGAATTCTTTCACAGGTCAGGACACTTGTCTGTGACTTTCATACTGGAACTCATTTTGGATGGGTGAAATATTCTTGAGTCACTGTTTCCCTTGGAAATTCTAGATGGTGCTTCATTAAATCCTGGCATTGAATATTGATTATCAAGGTCAGAGGAAAACCTAAATGGCTTCCTTTACTTTTTATGTTCTGTGCCAAAGGATTTTTCTTTAAAGTCCTGAAGCCCAGCAGTTAATAAGGATATGTCTCAGTGCTGATCATTTAGTATTTGTTTTTCTTGGGTCCTGGTGTGCTCTTTCAATCTGCAGATTTGTTTCTTCATTCATTAGAGCAATTTTTTAAAATATATATATATCTTTGCATATTTAGTCTGTCCTATTTGTAGATTCTGTACTTAACCACTAGGCTCAAATTTCTTTGTGCTTTTCACACGCATTTACTAGGTTTATCTCAAGCATTTTTTCTGTCTATAATTTTTATGTGTGTCTATTCAGTTTTTTGTATTTTTATTTATTTATTCACAATAATGTTTTGCTTTTAATATTTTGTATAGCACTGAAGTACCATTTTTTTCAGCTTATTCTCTTGTTTCATCATTTCCTCTTTGGGCCACTATATATTGAATTCATATTCTTATTAACCTGTTCTATAACCCAAAACGCTCAGGGGAAACAATATGCCCTGCTAGTTTGCTTCTTTCCAGATTAGGAGCTTTTGATGAAGATTCTCAAGATTTTGGTCACTCAGGTCTTTTCTGATGGTTAGAAACGGAGCTCTTCTAAAATGTCCTCTTTCTGTCCTCGTCCTCCACATTTTGAAGTATGTGATTTAGGTCGTACGCATTTCCCTGTTCACTTGCTGCTGATCATTGTTTTTCCGGTTTTCATAATTTTTTTGTGTTTTAGATGTCAAGGGAGGAGAGTCTCTATTTTGCCTTCATTCTGCCATGTTTCTTCAGAAGTCTGTATTGTTTATATTTATTTTCACTTATTATGAAATCACGAAAAGATGACTCCCATTTTTTAAAGAAATCAAAGAGAACATTACATGAGGTTTATTAAAAACTTTGAAGGAGTGTGCTATCGTAATCTTTAAAAAATGAAATTATAGAATCCTAAGGTTGGAATAGACCTAGGATCTTGTGTTTTACTCCTAAACCCAACTCAGAAATCCGCCTACAGCATTCCTGGTGATGGCTTTTGCTGCTCTCCATGATGGGGAACTCACTCCTGGCAAAGCATGTCATTCAGTGGACAGACGTCTGTCGGCATTAACCATTATCTCTCTATATTAAGACGAATGTGCTTTCCTGAACTTCAGCCTATAGTTTTTAGTTCTGCTCTGCTAAGCAGGCGGCATAATGGGCAGCATTCAAAGTTGTCATAGTGCAGAAACATTGGCATCCTGAAGAGAAAAGATAAAAACTTAAAGTTTCAGTGTGCTTATTTAGAACAGTTCAGATCACAGTCATTTGTGTGAACCATTTTCTATTTGTGCCCAAAAACATGCAGCAGAAAAAATGATTATAACTGTAAAAATGCCAGATTAACTTTGTAGTAAGTTTTTATCTGAATGTACCTGAATCCTACAAAATTCTCGGTAAAAGCTCATAGTTGCTCCTAGAAATGTTGGCAAATTTAAAAAGCAATTAAACGGAGTGTTGCTGATATCTGGCCATTATCACCTCTCTCTGCCTCTCAGGCTGCTGCATAAGCACTTGTTGAGTGAGAAACACATTTCCCAGTTCTCTGAACCACTTCTCAGGAGGAAACAGCCTGAGGACCACTTCCTAATCTGCATCCTCCTGCTTGGCGATGCCAAACAACCCATTTAGAAACATTGCACAAACAACTGTTCCTGTAGGCAAATGTTATTAAAAATATTTTTAAAAAATCTGTTCAAGAATGCTGATTCTAGCCTGAAACAAAAATGTATTTAAATTCTACAGACATTTTTGCACTTTTCTTAGAAGCTTCCGATGGCCTTTTGTTCTCTTTTTAAGAGGAAATGTTCTGGCATCAGACGTTCCTAAGGAAATTGCATGGCGCTTCAGTACTGACCACTTAGGGTGTGGATAAGAGGCAGGTGGACGGAAGCACAAGGGTGGTGCTGAGATCCAGGGCAGTAAAGGTTAAAAGATCCCTGACTCCCTCTCAGTCCCACCTCCATCTCCACTGAAGTTCAATGTGTTTTGCTCAGTCTTCCCATGGCCTCCATAATAAAGGGTGACATCTATGGGCCTGGCAAAGCCCTTTGAGACCCTTGAGGCCCTTCTGTGGGGTTGCATGTTTAGATCAACGCACACGAACTTTAAGTCATCCTCACCCAAATTCTACATTTCAAAGAGCCATTCTCAGAATCTGAATTCCCACCCCCCAGGACTGGGTCAAAGTTCTCTTCAGTTGCAGAGGGGATGACCTCAGTCTTTCCCCTCATCCTCCTTCCCTCTTGTACTTCTGGGAAGGAGTGGGTTTATCCTGATGGGCTTTTGTGCCCGCATCCCTGATCTTGTGTGTGAGAGCTTCTAGAAGATAGATCTCTTCCCCAGCCCAGGTCCTTTCCCAGAATCTCACAAAGGCCGCCACTTACCACATACACCATCTCATCTCATCACCCCAGGGGCTCCCTGGTTCTGTCATTATCCTTACTTCACAAACTGGGAAATGAAGAGTTAAATGACTGGCCCAAGGTTACCCATCTAGGAAGGAGAAGCATTCGAATTCTGATTCAGACAGGCTGATTCTAGAGCTGGGACTCATAGGCCCCACACAGAGCTGCTGCCCTGCAGTGCCACTACAGCACGAGCACATGAGTGGTCAAACACCCACATCTGGCACAGGTTATCAAGCAGGCTTGGCTGTGCTTTCCTGGTAACTCTCCCAAGTCATTGCCCCCAACACACAGCTTGTGAGTGTCTCACAGGGTGCTCACTAGTCTAGGTGAAAAAAGTGGCCCAGGAAGACATCTATAGGGGTCTCGCAGGCCTAATGGGATTTCCATTTCAGGCAAAATAGTGGATTGCATTACACGAAACCCTCCTGCTGTGAAACACCTGGAAAAGCAGTATAAAATAGAACTAGCATCCCTTTAAATGTCCAGCTGAGCTCAGAAGAAAGAAAAGGAAATCCCAAGGGCCACAAATGAAATGGAAGCTAAAAACCAGAGTGTAACCCGCAAACTGGAGCTAGAGCTGCCTGGGGGCTATCTGATGATCTCACAAACCAAGGACTTCAGGATTTAGTGGTTAGTCTGGGACAGAAGGAAAAATTGATATCCCACATAAAGCTGTTACTCTTAGTGAAAGGGTAAAAGGGAAAAAAGGCCCCCTCCAAGAGACCAAGAAAAATGACAGGATGCTTGAATTCTTCGGAGTAAGCGCTGAGTGGAGGAAAATTGTGGAAATCCCAGGCCTGCCTTTGCCAGCTTTGGGGTTCAAAGCTGCACTCCCTATAGGCTGCTGGAGATCTCCAGATGTTACATTAGCATAGAAATGGTCCTTAGAAGCTCCTGAAGTTGCTGGCAAAAGCAGCAGTGGAGAGATTTCCTCAAACCTGGACAGCCAGGATGTCCATGGATTAAGCACCATATAAAAAGAATTCGCATTCCAAGATTTTTAAAATCCCCAAACACATGAGCAAACGCCAGCAGGCATATCAATAGAAGATATAAATCTTCCTGAAACTCAGATAGAGACTATAAAATGAGAATACTTAAAGTGATCAAAGGTAAGAAAGAAGTGATGAGAGAAAAAGAAACCACCAAAAAGACTAAACAGATTGTACTAAATAGAACTTTGAGAAATAAACAATACAGTCATTAAGGTTAAAAACTCAAGGGCAGCTGAAGAGAGAATCAGTGAGACCACTGATCCCTCTCTCTGATGTCTGAGACACATGGAAAAGAGAAAAATTCCAAAAGGCGGTGCAGAGAAACAACAAGATGCCAGGAAGGCAATCTTGGGTCTTCTGCTGGAGACAACAGACAAGAATAGCTCTTTTTGCACTGGAGCTGCTATGTCGGTAAATGTTTTCTGTAAAGGGTCAGATAATTATTATTTTTGGTGTTGCCAACCATACATCTCTGTCTCTGTTGCATAGACTTCTTTGCATTAAAAATGTAAAAGTTTTCCTTAGCTCACAGACTATACAAAAACCAACGTCAGGTGGGATTTGGCCCGAGGGCTGTAGTTGTAGACCCTGTGCTATGCCATAGTCTGTAGCTGCTCATGGGCATCTTCTACCACATGGGGAGAGTCTGCCTGAGAATGTAACCACTCGAAGAACGGCTTTGCCAGGAGCAGGATAAGGAGAGCTCAGTCCCAGTGATGTGGTTTGAGTATCTGGACCCACCATGTACAAAGATCCAACCCAGAAATTTTTAGCTATGTGAACCAGTAAATGTTTTTGGTTTTGTTTTTTTGCCAGTTTGCCTTAGTTTTGTCACTTGTAAACAAAAGCACAGCATGCAAATTTCGTAATGTACTTGCAGCTCACTTTAAAAGCAGCTCTAAATTCTTTATTTGTGATAGTCTGCCTTGATATAATCTAAACTGCAATTGCTATTCTTTAGGAATCACTTAAGTAGTTACACCCAAATGAATGCAATATTATTTTACAATCAATTGCTACATGAAGGGAAAAATAAGAGAAGGGAAAATAATATTTTTGCATGTGTCAGGCACTGTATTGAGTGTTTTACATGCTGTCTCATCCAATTGTCATAATGCCCTTGTGAAATAAGCATAACCCCCTTTCACAGCTGAGAAAACTAGACTTTGAGAGGTGAAGTAACTAGTCCCAGCCCCCACTTAGAAAGTGACAGACCCTGTGCTTTGATCTAGGACTACAAAATTGGTGCTCCTCCACAATTCCACACTGCAAATGTCCTACATCAAGGGCAAGTTTTTTCTGTAAAGGGCCAGATAGTAAATATTTTCAGCTTTGTGGGCTTCACGAGGTCTCTGTGGAAACCAACCAACTCTGCCAGGTAGGATAACAATATGTAAGTAAACAGGTGTGGCTGTGTTCCAATAAAACTTTATTTACAAAATAGGTGGTGGGTAGAATTTGACATGGGGCTGTAAATTGTTGACACCTGTCTTTGATGACTATTGTCCTTATAGCAGATGAGCTTGACTATCTAAAATGAGATCTCCCCAAATACTATCCAGAAGTCTTTAGTGCTTCATCCATATTACGTTAAGAAATTTTTATTAAAATGTCAACTTGAATGATCTGGATTATTCATTTGGAACTTATCACCTACTATCTCTTAAAATATTAGTGAGTGATCTTTTCATGTTTCTGCCCTGTTTCTACTGACTTGTCAGCTCTTTAAGGGCAGGGGTTATTTGTTTATTTATTCTCTAGGTCAGAGATTGTCAACTACCATTCATGCGTCAAATCCTGCTCACGGGCAAACCATGGCCAAGGTGCCAATCCTGTCTTCCCCAGCCCTTCCACCTGTTTTTATAAATACAGTTTTGTTGGCACATAGCCATGCTTATTCCTCTATGTATTGTCTGCTCTTGTGTTACAATGGCAGAGACAGGCAGTTGGAACAGAGATCTTATGACCTACAAAGCCAAAATCATTTGCTATCTGACCCTTTACGGAAAAAGTTTGCTGACTCCTGCTCTAGGCAGAGGGTGATTATTGCCTTAACTGCTGGCTGAGATTTTTTTAAAGATGGAAACTGTTTTGCTTGGGAGAATATTTTGCTAAGTGTTCAGGATGGAAAATCCCTGAGGGCATGGGTATTTGGAGAAGCCCAAGCAGAGAGAGAAAGATGTACTATTCTACATGAGAAAACGAGAGGAATGCTGGATTTGGGCTTCTGCAAAAACCAAGAAAGGGGGACAGGGGGCAAGGAGGGTGGGTGGCAGGGAAGAGATTGGAGAGAGGGCTGGAAAGTTTTCAAGAGGTAGGTAGGAATGTAACGTGGGGAAGCAGCAGGTTTTCAGGAAGATCTAATTCCTGATTTTCAGTTGTTGCTGTGTGGCAGTCACCCCTCCCTGGCATCCCTTGGCCGTCAGTAAAATGTCTTGTTTTTGTGGGTGTTTTTGGCATGGGGGAGATAGTCAAAGAGAAGTTACGTGGAGGCTGACACCAAAATAGAACGTAAGAAATAGTTACAGGACACGAAGCAGAGAAAAATTTGACAAAGGTAGGACATGAGAACAGAATTTTCCATAAGACCATCAGAACTTCCCCAGAATTTAGAGCATTCTTGGGAAGTGCTTTAGGTTTCTCTAATCTATGAAACTCAGATTTGAGTCAATCTTATCTAGAGTTTAAGGGCCAGGACACCCTAGCTGATGGCCACGTCGTACACTTACTCAACACGTATTGAGTAAGGCATGCTCCTTGCCTCTGGGAGCTCATGCTCTGTGGGAAAACAGACCTAGGAACGAATGTGTAATAACTGCACTGACGCAAAGATGACCAATGTGCTGGGAAAGCACAAAGGACAAAACAGTCTGCTGAGGACTTCTCGTAGGAGGTGACATTCAATCCAGGCTTCGGAGGCTGAGAAGGAGTTAATCACTCAGAGAGGAGGAGGGAGACTCTTCCAGCCAGAGGGAATAGGAGGTGCACAGATGTGAGGCCAGAAATGGAAAGCTTCGTGTGAGATGGGGGGGGGGGGGGCCTGCAGAAGGGGCTCAGGGCCAGGGATGCTGTGTTTGTCCTTTTCCCCTCCATAATGCTTATTACATGGGGAAAGCCCTTGATGAGATTTGTTCTCAGATTGGCTAACACATCTATTATTTAATAAGAATTGGGGTTTAATGTGTTGTCCCTTTTCCCTTCTTGTTGCTCTCTGGGAAATGGAAAGCTTCGGGGGAGATGGGGGGGGGGGGAGCCTGCAGAAGTGGCTCAGGGCCAGTGATGCTGTGTTTGTCCTTTTCCCCTCCATAATGCTTATTACATGGGGAAAGCCCTTGATGAGATTTGTTCTCAGATTGGCTAACACATCTATTATTTAATAAGAATTGGGGTTTAATGTGTTGTCCCTTTTCCCTTCTTGTTGCTCTCTGGAACATTTAATATTCGGTGGCCTCATAACCACTCTTCCTACTGTGAACATGTGTCTTGACCGAATGTCATGATGTGCAGTAAGGACTGGGGTGCGGGGTGATGATTTATACTGCCAAAAGCAATATTGTGTATTAAGAAATGCACAGGCTTGAGTTTAAACCCTGGCCCTGCCACTGCTTAGAGAAGCACAATTTATTTAACTACTCTGAGCCTCAGTTTCCCTCTCTGTAGAAAGGAGGTAATGGTATTTCTGTTGCAGGATTGTGGTGAGGAGTAAATGACATGACAGCCTAGTGACCATCACATAATACATGCTCAGTAAATGAGAGCTCCCTATTTCCAATTAGATGCGATTCTCTCTGTCCATGATTCTTTGACATTTGTTTAGAGTTGTGTTATTCAATATGGTAGCCACTAGCCACATGCGGCTACTGAGCACTTGGGATGTGGCTAGTCCACATTGAAATGTGCTGTATGTAGAAAATACATACTAGGTTTCAAAGATTTAGTATGAACTAAAGAGTGTAAAATATCCCTTCAATAAATTTTTATATTGATTGCATGTTGACATGATAGTGTTTTTGATATATTGGGTTAAATAAACTATATTCTTAAAATAATCTCATTTGTTTCTTTTTAATTTTTTAACATGGCTACTACAAAATTTAAAATTACATTTGTGACTTGCATTATATTGCTATAGGATAATCACTTGTCTAGAGGAATGATGGAATTAAATATCAAGACCTCTCTAAACCCAGTTGATCAATTAAATATTTCAATTTTTTCATTTTTTTTGTAACAATCTGGCTACCTAAAATTTAATGGAGTTTCGAAAGTAGGATTAGGCACTTAGTCATTAGAGATTAGGTTAAATAGACTTTGATTGGGAAAAAAATCCAGTTGTCAACATGTACTTTTTTGCATTTTCACCACCACTTGTATCATCCAAATACCCTGTACTCTAATGTTACGAGAAACTGTGAAGGTTCAGGAGGGTCTCTCTGATCCCCGTCTGATGGACAGAATCCCGAAGCCACATGCTACACCGCTTTGTCTCCTGGTTGCACAGCGAATTTGTTTTCTCTTCCTGTGTGACAGGCCTTCACTTCTTGAACTTCTCCTTCTCAGAAACCACATAAGGATATTCCTGGACTGTAGAGGAGATTCTTTCAAACACTTTAAGCCAGGAGGAGACCTCAGGGATTTTGTTTCGTGTTTTGCTTTTAATTAAGGTTTTTAATGTGTTTTTTCCTGGCACTAAATTCTATGTGAAATTTATTGCATGAAAGTTGTATTTTACAAGGAACAGCAAGCAAGACGATATATTATAAAAGATATAGACAAATAGACCTTTTATTCTACTTTTATGTGTTCAATTTTATTTTATTTTATTTATTTATTGAAACATAATTGTTGTACATATCTGTGGGGTACAGCATTGAATATCAAAACCTGTGTGCAATATGTGATGCTCAAATCAGGATAATTAGTATATTCAACATTACACAACATAATCATTTCTTGAGGCCCTTTAACAATTAGGAGATCTCAGGCTTGATATTGAAATCATCTAAACATGCACACACAAATGCAGAAATCTAATACAAGAGGTATGGTCTCTGTCAGAAAAAAATATCCAATGCACTAGCTATCTTTGGATACAGAAAAAGGCTGAAGCATTTCTTCCGTACACCCTGTCCTGTCTTCCTTGCCACATCTGTGGGTCAGTTTGCTGGGACAGGCAGGGGGTGAACGAGGCTCTTCTTCAGCACTTGTGCAGGCGGCAGCAGAGACAAAGGGGAATGCAGCCAGTTTTCAGTGAAGCCACATCATCGTCACACTCTCCATTTCCTTCTCTTCCAGTCCTCAACTCCTCTAACATGTCTTCCAACTTTAACATTCCACCAACACAGCTGCGTCTCCTAAGGACACCCATGAGCTCCATATCGCTATATCCAATAGATATTCTTCAGTCACATCAGATAAATCCTTAATGTCCTCATCCCTTAATCCAGCATCAACCTTGGGTACTACAAATATGTTCAGTTTCCCTTCCCTCATGCCCCCACCAGCGCTCTGCAGGAGGCTTCCCCCTACCGGGCCTAGCAGTCTTCCAGAATGGCTCCTTCGGAGGCCACCCATGGCACATGTAATGCTACATCAGTGGGTATTTTCCAGTTCTCATTTTTCTTAACCTCTCACCAATATATCACTCCTTCCATCTTGAAACTATTCCTTGGCTTTCCAATACAGTCCTTATCTGGTTTTCTTCTAGGTCTTTGGACATTCTCTTTCTATCTCCTTTTGGGCTCAATTTTTTTCTCTTGGCTATTAAATGTTAGATTCCTAAGACTTGGTCAGGAGCCTCTTTCTCTTCTCTTTGTCTGTGCTTCTCTCTCTCTCTCTCTCTCTCTCTCTCTCTCTCTCTCTCTCTCTCTCTCCCCCTTCCCTCAGCATTCAGCAATTGTAACCATCCAGAGTTTCAGCATCTGATAATTCTAATAATTTTCAAATTAATATCTTCAGCTCAGAATGTTATTCTGAGTTCCAAACCCATACATTCAATCTTCTACTTGATATCTCAACTTGAATATCTCAAAGACCTTTCAAATCAACACAACCAAAACTAAACCCCAAAGCCTGCTTCTCCCTCAGAGTTTCACAATCCAGGGAATGATAGTACTGTCCATCTATTGCATGTGCCAGCAATCAAATAAGTGTTTGGAAACCTCTCTTTCCTTCTCCTTTACCATCTTATCCATTATACCAACAAGTCCTGATGATCTTATGGTCTAATAATCTCTCATATCCATTCAGTTCTTTCCATCCTCCCTGCCAACCTCCGAGCCAAAGTCACCATCATTTCTTGCTTGGACTGCTTCAGTCACTTCCTGTCTTCTTTTTCTCTCACTCCTCTGCAAACACAGCTACTAGGATAATCTAGCATATTACTTCCCAGGCCTGTTGAGTCTCCTCCAACCTGTTTCTCTACCAGACTTCAGAAGCCCTGGGCACTTTGGGATGTGGCCTGGAAGCTCCATGATTCCAAAAGGCACTAGGATTTTGTAGGAGTTCAGAGAAGGGGGAAGTTACTTCCAGCAAGTGGGTCAGGGCAGGCTTCACAAAGGGGTGTTTGACTCTGAAGGATGGTTAAATACTTGTCATGAGGATATTAAGAAAGTCATTTTAGGGAGTGAGAATGTGAGCAAAGGCAGGGAAATGACCAACTACAAGTACTGATTCACTGACTCACTCAACAATTAATTACTGAGTGTTACGAGCTAGGCACCTCTACAGGTGCTGGGAATGTATTAATGAGCGAACCAGACATGGCTCTGGCCTTAGAAGCTTAGGGTCAAGAGGTGTAGTGTGGAGCGCATTGGAGCACGGAGCACCCGAAAGGAGTAGTGGAAAGCTTTGCTGGAAGAGTAGGAGAAGGCCAGATCAAAGAAGAGCCTTGAACAGAAGATGAGGAGTTTTAGATTTTAGTCTTATATAGTCAAGATTTATAAAGTCAATGCCTCCAGGGGACAGTTAAAGAGAGAGAAGTGGGCTGGGTGTGAGGCAAGAAAAGAGTGGGGATTAGTGATAACTGGAAATCCCAAACTGCATCCGAGCAATGAGTGATTATTCAGCCACAGCTAAATACTGCCATTCAGGGCTGTGGGTCCAGAACCTCTGCTACCAAACAAAGGAAATGCAGGCTTTTAGCACAATTTTTGGCTTGTTACATTTTGATAAGTAATTCTTTTCTTTCTTTCTTTCTTTTTTTTTCAGGAATGCCATGAAGGTCAATCAAATAGGACTGTGGGTTGGATTCAGCTTGTGGGACACCCCTTTGTGGGCTCTGCTGATACAAATGGGAACCACTGCAGACTGCTTGTCTTAGTCCACTGGGGCTGCTGTAACAAAATACCTTAGACTTGTTGGCTTATGAACAACAGAAAGTCACTGCTCACAGTTCTGGAGGCTGGGAAGTCCAAAATCACGATGCCAGCAGATTCAGTGTCTGGTGAGGGCCTGTTGCTCTTACACAGGGACTTCTATGTGCCTTTACACGGCAAAAGGGACAAACAAGCTCCCTCAGGCCTCTGTTATTAGGGGACTAATCCCATTCCTGAGGATTCTGCCCTCATGACTTAATCACTTCGCTAAAAACCCCACCTCTAAATACTGTCACATTGCATTATGTTTCAACATACAAATTTTGGAGGGACAGAAACATTCGGACCGTAGGTCTGCCCTCGTGTAAAATGGGTTGGAGTTGGAAACCCTTAAGGGGGAGAGGCCATGAGCAGTAGCCTAGAAGACCAAGAGTGAGAGCGTGAATTAGAATTTGGGCAATGAGAAAGGAGATGGGCTTTTCTCCATAAACATTTTTCTCTTCTTTCTTAGTAACTGAACCCCATGGAGTATGCCAGGTCAGGAAAAATTACATCTGATAGCCTCTCTTCTTAGCTCAGTGTGGCCATGTAAATAATTCTGGCCAATGTGATGACAGCAGATTGTTGGATGGGGCTTCAGAAAAAGTATTTAAAAGAGGTATGCCTTTTTGTCATCCTTGCCCGCTTCCACCTTTCATCTTTCTGGGATGTGGGCAAGGTGGCTGAAACTCCAGCAATCATCTTAAGCCAGAGTCAAAGACGATAGAGAAGAGAGATGAAAGGACCCGCGTCTCTCATATCTGCAGAGCCACAATCTCAGCCCCCGCTTGTCTATCTCAGGATTTCTACTTGAAAGAAAAATAAGTTTCATATGTTTAATCTGCTATGTATTTTTTTCTGTTACATGCAGTCAAACCTAATCCTGAGAAAGCAACTAATTCAATGTAGAGAGCAGGGAGGTGATAAGAGCCTAGGTTTGGGTGTGAGATACTGGAAAGATGGGCACAGCAAGAAACTGCACACACGTGAGAAGGAACAGGGATGCATACTCCAAGGACGTACTGAGTGCTCAGCATGTTTCATGCACTGTTCTAAGTGTTTTACACATGTTAACTCACTGAAATCGAACAACTGCTCTAAAAAGACACTGTTCTATACCATTTTACAGATGGGAAAAGGAAGGCACAGAGAGACTAAGTAACCTACTCAAGATCTCCCAGCTAGTAAGTGATGGAATCATGGCTCGTCCAAGTGCTCTGTTCCAGAGCCCACACTTGTGACTCTGTGCTAAGCTGCCTTCCTGGGTGGTCTGTCCCCACCATCTCTTCCACACCCTTCCGTTCTTCCTCTTACTTGCTGCTGTCTAGTCACAATGATTTCTTTTGTCCCTGAAAATGCCAAGTCCCTTTCTGCCTCAAGGCCTTTGACCTAGCCGAACTCTGCTCCTGGAAGCCTCTTCCCCCAGGTTGTTCCTGGCTTGCTGCTTCTTCCAATGCTGGTCTTGGCTCAAATATTACCTCCTCAAAGAGGCCTCTGTAGTTGGGGTACTCTTGCAATGTATGTTTCCTGTGCAGAAGTATGAGCTGTGTTCACATTCTCAGATATTTATGGCTACATTTCTACATTTAAGCTAAATGGTCTATTTAAAGAAATAAAAACAGAAAACATGGAACTTCAGTGACAGTCATCCACACCCTCAAGAAATTTTCTGACTGATGGAGAGGTAAATAAGAAGATCCACAGATATTGTGTATTATCAGTGCTCTTAGGGAGGTGCAAGGGGTGAGACCACACCAAGGGCAGAAAGGATGGCTTCTGCAGAGGCCACTGCAAATAGTTGAGGGTGGAAGTATCAGTCTGCTAGCCATCCCAAGTTTCCTTTATTCCCAGTTTCCTTAGTAATAGAATCCCCAGTTTTTTGCTGGACATAGGGTTGTCAATATCTTTTGCAGCAGATGTGGCCATGTGACAAAATCACATGAGAACTAAATGGAAGTTCCTAAGCAGAACTTCTTGGAAGGGACTGTAAAGGGAAGGGCAAGACTTTCTTTGGTCATTTTTCCTTCCTGTGGGTTAAAATGTGGATCTGAAAGCTGGATTTCAAACAGCCATCTTGGCCAATGATGTGGAAGCTACATGGTGAAGAAATGAAATAATAATACAGAAAAAACTAGGGTTCTGGATGACTGGATGATACCTGCCATCTGTGACAAAGAAGAATCTGCTTATTTGTAGTTTACTCCACTCATTTTTACTTTTCAGTCACTTGCAACCAAACGTAATCCTGACCCAGAGAGGGTTTTTTTTTTTAATTTAGTACTTTTATTTTTATTTTTTTATTCTTATTTATTTATTTTTTATTGGTTATGAATATTCATGTGATACAAAGCTGATTGTCACCCCTCGTGTCCATGATGTGAGGGCCAGATTCATACCGGCAGCATACCCATTACCACAAATTGCATTTGCACCCCATGTCCCCCACCCACTTACCCCCAACCTCCCTCTCCCTCCCCCTTTCCTCCCCACTCCACTTTGCAGCCCAAGGAATGTTCTCTCCCTCTGCAAGTCCAATGCACTACTGTGATCTTTCTTTTGATCCAGAGAGTTTGACACAGTAAATAAAGCTAAAAAGATAAAGCCAAAACAGCAAAGTCATTATAAGGAATATTAAGAATTTTGAACTTCATCTTGAAGCAATGAAGAGAGGGTGAACATTTTTTAGTAGCAGATGAACAGACTTTGTTTCACTTTTTTTTAAAAATCATTCTTGGGAGTAAAAACATCTTTGCAAAGAATGGGCTGGAGGCAAGGAGGCCAGTTAGAAGGCTTCTATAAGCAATGCAGTGAAATGGTGAGCTTCCGAGCTACAGCAGCTGACGTAGAGTTGGAGAAGATGGATTGCAGGGAAATGGAAGGAGAATCTCTAGAACTCGATTTGTCAGTACGCTGGCTGAGGGAAACAGCTTTCAGGTTTCTTACTTGAGCAAGTGCATCACTCATGAGTTGATGGCATCAGGAGGAGAAGTTTACCAGGCTTTAAAAAGGAAGTCATCAAAGAGGAGCTGTGTGCTGTGGGATCCTCCCCCGGGGGGCTCGCACCCTGGTGTGGGAGATAACTCAACAACATAGGGGGCTGCAATACCGGGGGGAAGGTGGGAGGCCCAGAGAGGACCTTGACCAGGGCCGCAGGAACGCCCACAGTGTCCGTGGCAGAGTCCTGAGACCCCTTCGGGGCCGGGTGGGGCTGAGAGATGAGGATTGCAGAAGACACGCCCCAGCCCTGTACTGAGCGCACAGAGAGGGGAAGGGTCTGGCAAAGGAGGAGGAGTCTCGGAAAAAAAGACGCACCCTCCGGGAGGCCCCATCGTGTGCACACAGAGAGGGGAAATGCCTGGATAGCGAGGCAGAGTCTTACAGATCTCACACACCCTGTCGGGCCGGCAGGGCCAGAACTCAAGGATCAGGGAGAACTCCCAGAGCTGACCAGAGAGGAAACTTCTCGGTAAGGCCCAAGTCCCAAGGCAAACACACATATAAAAA
>NW_007732167.1:0-219 GCF_000696425.1 Galeopterus variegatus
AGCACTGTCCAGGCTGTGATGAGAGACCAGCGATGCAGGATAACAAAAGATGCATAGGGAATGGCACATGCCAATGGGATGGATTAGAAGAGCCAGGGAAAGAGAATTTTTGGAAGACTCAACTGACAATGATCTCTCTCCATCAGAACACTTTATTTTTTTTATTTTATTTTATTTTTTTATTTTGTCAATATACACTGTATATGATTATTATGGCCC
>NW_007732167.1:524-25948 GCF_000696425.1 Galeopterus variegatus
TAGATCCAAGTGACAACTATTGTGAAGAGTAATTCATCTATGGCTGTAACATACCAGCATCACTAGATGGACTGCAGGAATGTAGGCAATTTATAAAACCTTTGCAGCAGCTTCTGTGACCACAAAGGATGATACTGGTTCAATTTAGCATTTTAAAACATAACTATTCACCTCATGCCAATGTATGTAGCTGTGTTTTCTCATGTGAGGTTGTTCACTTGGAAATACAGAAGGAAGAGGCATTATTTCTTTAAATAAAATATTCCCTTTCATTACGTCTGTGTCTCAGTGATCCCTAAGGCAGAAATTCAGTTCAAACATTAGATTCCATAATCATATATTAAACACTTACTATGCAATGCACTGTGGAAACTGAAGATGAAACAGAGCAAGGATCCCTGACCTCAAGGGATTTATAAGTTAGGAGGATGAAGGAAGTACCCAAATAATTATGGCAAAAAAGAAAATACATGAAATAGCTCAAGAGAAGTAAGTGCTAAAATGGTTCATTTGGGAATGGGGGATGCGGTGGGGGGTAGATTATATCCTCAGAGGAGAGTTTTGCATTGGAGATATAAATTTGGGAGTCATGAGCACATACGTGAAATGTAATGCCACAAGGATGAATGAGATCATTTAGGGAGAAATGGAGAAGAGAGGAGAGACCTAGGCAAGGGACCTGGGTGCTCTAGTATTTAGAAGCTGCCTAGAGGAGGAAGAGCCAGCAAAGGGGACTGAGAAGGAGAAGCTGGTGATGTAGAGAAAATCAGCAAAGTGTGGCATCTCAGAAGCTAAGCATGGAAAGCATTTCAAGAAGGAATCAGTGGCCAATGGTGTAGCACACACCTGGGAGGTTGTGTGGTCACCAGCTGTTTACTCATGTGTATGTCTGACGTCTGTGTCCTCTCATTTTAAACTGATAAGCTCACCAGGACAGGGTCCATGTCTGTTTTGTTCACGCTAAGTATTCAATGCCTGGCATACTACTTGGCACAGAGTAGGACTCAGTACACACACACACACACATTTTGCATAAAGAAAGGAAGGAATAAAAGCCACTCTGAGATGTTTATACTTAATTCAGTAGGCAAAGAGTAGTATCTGAGTAGCATTTTCAGATTCCTGACATGGAGTTTGGTCTTAGCAAAAAAGGCAATCCTCCTTTTGGCCTCATGCTTACCTCCTCTCAGCATCATGAGGTGTCCTTCAGTCTGGATGCACAAAATGAGGAAACAGCAAGAATCCCTATCCATTGGACTGATTCTCCCATAATACTTAGGATAGTGACTCTCATGAGATATCAATGGTTATGCCATTACAAAAAGAATTCTGTGGTCCCAATCCCAGGTTAAACAGATATCTTTACAGCAGGGGTTATCAGAGCACTTAACATGGTAATAAGAATTATGAATATTAAGAGGGGGCTATTAATATGTAGAATTTGCCCAAATTATCTGACGTCCCAATCCCAGGTTAAACAGATATCTTTACAGCAGGGGTTATCAGAGCACTTAACATGGTGATAAGAATTATGAATATTAAGAGGGGGCTATTAATATGTAGAATTTGCCCAAATTATCTGACCATGGAATTCTTTTTAATTGTGCAACCACTCTGTTAACATCTTGAGGAGCAGTGACATTCTGAACAACACTTCGGCAAATGTCGCCTCAGAGTTTTATAACAATTCTTAGATGGAAAAAAAAAGTCATATTAAATTCCTTTTTAGTTGACATCAACAGAAACTCCCCCATGATGGAGACAAATTACATGGATGGAGTCAAAGGGTGTGGCAGGTTGTAATTATTATTCTGAAGTATTTGATCCTTTCTTCCATGTGAGAGGATTATCATTCCTGCCATCACTCTGTGCCTTGCAGGGCCTTCTGTGGGTGGGGTATGAGTCCCTGCCCTGTTGATTTTCAGTGTAGCCAATAGATGCGAGTGGACGTGGTGTCTGCCAAGTCTGAACAGAAGCTTTAAGAAGCAACTTGAGTTTCTGCTAGCAGCTCTCTTGTTCACTTTCTTCCACCATAAGAACAGTGCATCCCAAATAGTGACTTATCTTCCAGTCTGAGTTCTGGAATGGGAAGACACAGGGAGCAGAGCAGAGCAGCCAACTTGTAGTCACCAACTTGTAGTAAAAGCAGGAGTGAAAAGTAAATGTTCATCGTTGTCAGCCGTTGAGATAGTGGTGCTATGTGTTACCACAGCAGAGTTGACTAATACAAAGGGGAAAATCTGGAAGGCTGTTATGAACATGGCAACTGCTTCTATCCAGAGCTGTCAGAAGAGACACAGCTCCAGTGGGGAAGCAGAGCGAGTCAGAATGGCTCGGCTCACAGCTGCATCTTATATACTTCATAGGAGAAACATTTTACTCTTGCTCTGGCTAAAATCTCCATGAATGAAAACAATTCAATCTAGCCCAGATAAAGATTTATAGATCTAGTGTAGGCTATTATACCATGTTGGTGTATCTGAGAAGAAATCTCAATATTTCATACCAAATGAAGTCAAAGAGCATACCGAAGTGAAAGTGCACAGCCTGTCCCACTGGCACTGTTTGCCTCCCTGGGGAGCACGTTTCTTTCTTAAAAGTGTCTGCAGGTTTGCTCACAGTTCTCATTAGCAGGATGGGGAGGTGGTCAGTGCCCTAGCAGCACCAAATTCTGGGAAATCCCAGAGGTTTGGGATGACCCTTTAATAAGAACAAAAAGTTAAAGGGAGTGATCATTATTTGAGGAAATAACGTTCTTCTTTCCCTCTCTCCTTTGTCTATGCTTTCTTAATTCTTTGTCTTCTTAACCTACGCCACTTCCATTTTAGCTGGCCTGTTTTGTGGTGTATACTATAGGGGCATTTTGAAAACCTCAAGCTTTTTTCGGCAGGGAATTAGCCACATCCTGTGGCTAAGGAGCTCCTATGAATGCTCTGATACACATTCACTTCCCCACAAAAAGAGACTGATTATGTCTAGTCTCCAGTTCAGTGTTTTTCTATCAGTTTTCAATTTTATTTATTTATTTTAACTGTGAACCTCAAAGCCAAAGGGGTGCGTGTGTGTGTAACTTTGGAGGTCACTCATCCACCTTCCTGAGTCATCTTAAGGAACGTCCGAGTATACGTTATCTTGCAAGTGTTTTCTCTGCGAGGAGCTCATGTCATTTGCTCTGAGAAACCTTCCCAGCTCTAGGCCATCACTTCCTTCTCTATGTTCCCACAGCTGTTTTTCCTTCCTCTATTAAGAAGTCTCTACTTTCCTGCCTGTGTCTCACACTAGGAAGAGCACCTTGAAGACAGGAATCGGGCTTTGGTTGTTTTGGCTACTCAGCATGTGGCACAGCCCCATGTGTTATACGAGCTCAGTACATATTTGAGGGATGAGGATATGCATCCCCATAATTACAGACTTGTGCTTTTTAATAATATAGCTACTGAAAATAGCCACACAAAATAAGAAACACCAAAAGAGCTCATCATAAGCCCATCCAGGAGTTACTGAGAAAATAACCATCATATTGGGCCCCTCTGATTTCCTCATAGCTAGACTCTCTGGGCAGGTTTTACTAGTTCAGGATCCCTGTATGGGAGCTAGCGCTGACCTGCTCAGTGTCTTGTGTGCCCAAGAACGGGCTCTTGAGTATGCCAGACAGAATGGGTGAGAATCAGTGGCCACTGAGGACCCTTGAGTCCACCTCAGAGTGACTTTGAGATCTCCAAGACCACTCAAACATGAGAATATGGCAAGGCTTGAGGCCCTACTGCTTGCACATCATGGACTATGATGACCAAATTCTTGGAAATCCCAAAATCTGGGAGATTTATTTATTTATTCACACAGATACATTTATGCGATTTGTCAAGTTTAGTGACAAACAAAAGGAGATATGGTCCTTGACCTTCCAGAGCTTATAAACTAATGAGAAAATAGGCATAATTAAATTAATGAAATACTATTATAAACTAATATATGAAAGCGTTGAGAAAACTGAAGAAACCCGAACTTGTTGGGAGATCCTAAGATGCCTCTGAAAAATTGATATGTAGATTTTGACCCAAAAGATGAGTGGAAGTTAAGCAACTGACAAGAAAATGGGAGAAGTGTCCCATAGGGAGGAAACAGTATGTGCAAAGGCCCTGATGTTGGAGGGCACCGGGTACATTCAAGCAACTGGAAGAAGGCATGTTTGACAGGAGCATGGAAAATGAGGGAGCAGGAAGTGAGAGGTATGGCAGGGGAGGTTAGAAGAGGCCAGACTGTGCAGGGTCTTAGAGGCTTTTTAAGGATTTTGGTCTTTTGCCTATAAGCAATGGGAAGTGCTGAAGGATTTTTAATGAGGGGCATGACATGATCATATTTGTAGTTTGAAGAGATCACTCTGCCTGCTGGGGAGGAAGATATATTGGAAGGTACCAGATGCTGAATAGCTTATTCAAAAGCCTAGAGAGAGAATTCCAAGGAGAAAATGGTAGTTTGGACCAGGGTGGTGGAAGTGGAGAAGAGAGAGAAGTGATGGATTTGAGATAATGGTGTTATTCACTGATATAGGGAACCTTTACAAAAAGACCATATTTGCAAGGACGGTCTTGATTTAAATCATCGAGTTGAGTTGAAATACCTTTGAGACATCTAAGTAGAAATGATGAGCAGTCAGGTGGATGTGTTGATATTAATTCATGTATTCAGCACATATTTATTGACTACTCACTATATGTTAGTCACTCTATTGAGAATTACATGGCACAGGAAAATATATTGAACTTGGATTCTTCTCTCAAAGAGCTTAAAATTTATTGGACAGTCATGAGGAATGGTTGGATGTGATAGTTATCTTCAAGTATTTGCATATGTGCAGGTGAAACTTAAACTATGTTGCTCTCGAAGGTATAACAAACACAAAGACATGAAGTTATGGGAAGGCAGATCTCAATTTGGTGTAGGAAATGATTTTTTAAAATAAGAACTGTCATTGAAAATATTTTAACTGAGAAAAGATGATCACTTATTCAATCAATACAATCAATATTTAATGAACATGGTTATGGGAAGGCAGATCTCAATTTGGTGTAGGAAATGATTTTTTAAAATAAGAACTGTCATTGAAAGTATTTTAACTGAGAAAAGATGATCACTTATTCAATCAATACAATCAATATTTAATGAACATGTAAATTGAATGGAGGAATTTCTGCTTGACCTTTAAGATCCCTTCTGGCTTTCAAATTCAATTATTGTAATTATCTATTTAAATTTTTAATTGTTCAGAAAGGAGGTCACAATTTGGATTTCCTTGAGTCTATTTCTTTATTTGGACCCTACCTACTTACCCCCTTTCAAGATGCTGTTATGAGTGCTTTCTTAAGGCTGTGACATCCTCTATACAATATGTTGTATGATTGAGATTACATTTTCTTCCGTCATCTGTCTGCAGCCTCCTCTGATGCAGAAGAGGCATACTCACATGGTTTTGGATTCCCTTTTCTTTTGCCTCTCACTCATAACCATGGTTATGCAATGTTGGACAACGTGTTTGTAATTGCAACCAGTCAATGACACTGTTCCTGCTCACAGTTTGCCTCCTTCTTGCTGCCGTTGGGCAGTCAGATAGAAATCTTTTGTTTCCAGCCACACAAGGTGCTGGAGGACTCCTCTGCTTGAGAGACTGGTGGAAATGGCATGCCTATTACCATGCCTTGACAGCTGAACTAAGAATTTTTAGAGGGTTGACAGACACTCTCTGGGATTTCTCTTTACTGTTCTGAACTTTTTCATGATATATAAACATCACACAAAGCAGAACAATGGAGACAACAATTATAGGAATTTAGCCAACTCAATTGCCTTTACCAGTGGCGTGGGAAAGAACATGGACGATACAAAAATAATAGCTGATGTTCATGTCATTCATTGGCTTTGGAATTTCTGCAGAAACACTTGGTCCATGTTCATACTATGCTAGGGCCTTCAGTGGTCTCATTCACCTAAATCTGAGGCTTTAACAATTATACAGGAGGCTTCCTTGATTACCTGCTACTAAGCTTAGGAAGCACTTAAATTTCTCCAGGTCTTTAACTTTAATTCTTGTCTCTGTGTTTTTTTTTTTTTTTTTCATTGTTTTGTGCCCAGGCCCTTTCAGTTTGTTGTGGGGTGGTCTGGCTTTCTCCCAGGATGTCTCTCTTCCTTGCCTCCAGTGTCTGTTTTTTCATGCTTACGCCATGTCAGGTTCCGAGTTGCCCCACCCCAACATGGGCCAGAACTTCCTGTCCTCATCAGTCCGGGGGAGGAATGGACCACTAGAGACACATACTCTTGTTTCCTGTCCCTTTTTCTTCCCAATCAGACTTAATCTGACACTAACGATTCATGTTCTTTTTTTTTTTTGGCTTGATCTTGAGTTGAAGGTGTGTGGCACAAGATCCTGGGTTTCAGTGGATAATCTATGATGGTATGGTGAAAATAACATTGACTCAGTAAATATTCATTTAGAGCAGGGATCAACATGTTGGAATACACCATCCCCAGCGTCACTCTCTCCCACAAATCAACCAATTTACAACTGTTAAAAAGCATCAACAGCCAAGCTGGGGCTGCTAGAGCCCAGGGGAAGAGGAGGAGAGACTTAGATAGTTCATGAAAGCAGGAGAAGCTGCAATGAGAGAAAGAAAAGATCACTCTGACCATTTTGAGCCCCAGCCACTTCAAGGCAGATCCTGGTGAGCACATGGAGCAACAGCTGACAAAAACCACAGCTGTGCTCTTTGTATGAAGTTGCTTCGAGGCAGCAGGGGAGAGGAAGGCCTTGGTGGCCCCCAGGTCGGAAAGACCACTAACATGGTTCCTGTGGACCCACATGGGAGTGACAAGCCACAACAACGGAAAAAAGGAGCCACTCAGAGGCTGGTGAGTCATCACAAGGGACTGGCACATGGCCTACCCCATGGCAAGTGTTTGGAGTGCAGGTGGTAGGGGAGATGGGCCCACCAGGAGAACATGGGGCACAGCATAGACAGCTGATCTGCCCTCCAATCAGCACAGGACCACATAGCGGAGACTGGTCAGGAGTATAGAACTGCAGGGAGTGCAGTTTGCTGAAAAGACTCAGGCCCACACCAGAGTTTCCACACAACCCAGGTGTACTAGATCTCACAAGACCTGGAAGTGCTTACAAGGTCAACAATTAAAACCTGAGCTGCACAAAAAGCCTTCCCCAGGGAATCAGCAGCAAAGTAGCAATTTAGCTCAACCAAAGGGCTCAAGTGCTTATTCCCACAGGAAGTTCCCCATTTTAGAAGTAACCAAAGCCAGGATGGGAGTTGCTGAGGGCCTGAGCCATGCCCTCCTCTGACATCCACATCCAGCTCAGCGAGGACCACCAGGCCACCACTGGAAGCCCCTGGGCTCCCCTGCTGGAATGAGGGGGGTGCCATGGGCCTCAACCACACCTCCCTTCTTCCTCCCACAGTATTCTCTTCCCCTTTCCTCTCTAAGCCTCCCCGCCAGCTGCTCCACAACAACATCTTAGAATGTAAAACAATAATAGTAATAATAAATAAACAAATTAAACAAAAAAAAAAAAAAAAGAAAAAAGAAAAAAATAAAATCTCAGCAGTTCATGTCACTCTTCTGTTTAAACCTTCCGATGGCATCCCATCTCCCTCAGAGTAAAAGCCATGGTCCTTGCAACAACCTAAGAGCCCCATTCTCTTCACGATCTTTACTCCTACCACACTTTGGCTTATTCCCCACCCCATCGGGCCATGCAGGGTGGCTTGTTTTTCTGGAACACACCAGGCAACTGCCTACCTCAGGGTCTTTGCACTTGCTATTCCCTCTGACTAGAATGCTAATCCACAAATAATCTTTGGCTTACATCATTCAAGTGTCACCTTCCTAATGAAGCCCTTAAAGGCCATCCTGCTTAAAAGTGAACCCAATGACCTCCTTTCCCTCTTTTTTCTCTATAAAACTTATCACAATCTAACATGCTTTTTATATTTGCTAACTTATCTTGTTTATGGTCTATTCCTCTCCTCTAGTGGGTAAGTTCCAAGAAGACAGACATTTTTGTCTGTTTTGTTCACTGCTATATCCCCTGGTGCCTCGAACAGTACATGACACATTTAAGTGGTCTATAAACATTTACTGAGTAAATGAAAAAAAAATTCATTTATTTCCTAATCTACTTGTGGATGAATGAGAAAAAGTCATACCTAGAGTTTATATAATGTCTTTTTCCAATGAACATATAAGGATAAAGTATCACTTCAATGAGAATACTTATTATATTCGTAACAAATAATCTGTAACCTGATTTGGGGATGACCAGTTGCTTATCAGTGAGTCCTATACCTGGCTGCATATCAGAATCCCTTCAGGAGATTTTTTACAAATACAGAGTCTTTGGACCCCTTGGGTAACAACTGATTTATATTCTTCCACCTTCATAGAAATTTTTAATAATGATGGATTCCATAGACCAGTGCTACTCAAACCTTAATATGCATATAACTCACCTGGGGAATCCTGTTAAAATGTAGATTCTAATTCAGTAGATCTGGGGTAGTTCATGAGATTCTGAAAAACTTGTAGGTGTGCTGATGCTGTTGGTCTGGACCACACTTGGAATAGCAATATCTCAGACCAGTGATTTTCAACCCCTGGGGGAGGAAAGAGTGAGAGGAGGGTAGGGAGGTTGAATTACCTGGGAAGCCAGTGCTCCAAGCCCACACCAATTCAATCAAAATCTCTGAAGATGTATCCTAGACATTAGTTTTTTCAAAGACATTTTGAGGTGATTCAAATACACAGAAGCAATTGAGAACCACTGCTCTAGAAACACATCTAATGTCTATTTCTTTGTAGTAAAGGCAGAAAAACCTGGGCACATCTTACTTGTTTTAAAAGACCAGTTCCTCTTCTGCTTACAGCAGAATTTCTCAGAGCATGTCCTTGGACCACCTGCATCAGAATCACCTAGGATACTTGTTATAAACACATATTCCTGGGCCTACCCCAGATAGACTGAATTGGAATCTTTATAGCCTAGGCTCAAAAACCTGTATTGGAAAAAAATCTCTCCAGGAGCTGTGCATGCACAATAAAGTTTGAGAAATACTGGCTTAGAGAAGAAAATCAAATCTCTTTTGTCTTGTAGTCAGAGGTCTCTAAACAAGTTGGTCATGACCATAGTTTTCAAGCCCTCTCTTTCCCTGCTTTACTGTGTTAATCCCCTGTGGTAGGCAGCCTCTAAGGTGGTACCTAGTGATCCCCACCTCCTGGTATTCATGCACTCATGTAATCCCCTCCCCTTGAGTGTGGGCTTCATGTATTGACTTGCTTTTACCAAATAGAATGTGGCAGAAGGTATGGGATGCCAATTCCAAGATTAGGTTACAAAAAGACTGGCTTCCAACTTGGATGCCTTCTCTTCCTCAAAGTCCTCGCTTTAGGGAAGCAAGCTGCCATGTTAAGAGGAGCCCTATGTGAGGACTCAAGGCCTATCAACATCTGCCTGTGTTACACTTCTTGCTGTGTAATGCAGATGCAGAAAAGGATTACTCAAAGCAACATGAATGCAATGAGAAGCCCAAAGGGACTGCACCTCAGCAACTCCTCTGTTAGTAGGAGAAAACTGGGTACAGCCCTGATTCACAGTTAGCTTCTGTTTTTATTGTAAAGACAAGGAAGTTTCACAAGAAAAATCAGTTGATTCAATCGTTTCAAAAAGACACAAAGACATGGGCAACATGACAAAAGTTATCTATGGTTAAATATAGCTTAAACAGTAGAAGCTAGTAACATCATTTAAATTAACAATGTGACATTCCAAAGTACAATTTGTGAAATGCTAAGTTGATCAAACTGTGATCATTATCTAATCTAAAATATAACCTCTCCTTAAATGATTTAAGCAAGAGTTACATTCTTATCTAAGTATAATTGTCTCTGAAGTTTCCACCAACAAACAGCTTGCAAGGTATGGGATGCCAATTCCAAGATTAGGTTACAAAAAGACTGGCTTCCAACTTGGATGCCTTCTCTTCCTCAAAGTCCTCGCTTTAGGGAAGCAAGCTGCCATGTTAAGAGGAGCCCTATGTGAGGACTCAAGGCCTATCAACATCTGCCTGTGTTACACTTCTTGCTGTGTAATGCAGATGCAGAAAAGGATTACTCAAAGCAACATGAATGCAATGAGAAGCCCAAAGGGACTGCACCTCAGCAACTCCTCTGTTAGTAGGAGAAAACTGGGTACAGCCCTGATTCACAGTTAGCTTCTGTTTTTATTGTAAAGACAAGGAAGTTTCACAAGAAAAATCAGTTGATTCAATCGTTTCAAAAAGACACAAAGACATGGGCAACATGACAAAAGTTATCTATGGTTAAATATAGCTTAAACAGTAGAAGCTAGTAACATCATTTAAATTAACAATGTGACATTCCAAAGTACAATTTGTGAAATGCTAAGTTGATCAAACTGTGATCATTATCTAATCTAAAATATAACCTCTCCTTAAATGATTTAAGCAAGAGTTACATTCTTATCTAAGTATAATTGTCTCTGAAGTTTCCACCAACAAACAGCTGGCTCTTAGCAAACATTTTTTCACATTTTTCCCTACAGCAATTCTTTCAACATCTTTTAACAACAATCAGTATGTTAAATAATCAAAGTATATAAGTACATAATCCCATCCCTAAAGAGTGATTAGAATTGATTAGATGGGCCATTGTCCACTAGCTGTAGACCATTGTCTCCTAACTGAGGACTTTCATCCCATACATGCATTACCTAAAAACCCTATCTAAAAATCAACTGAGAATCAACATATACTTGATTAGAATTGATTAGATAGCCTTTTGCCCCACTAGCTGTAGGCTATTGCCTCCTAGCTAATGACTTTTGTCCCATAAGTTTTTTAGCTAAAGGACCCTGTCTAAAAATCAAACAAGAATCAAGAATTTCTACCCCTCTACACACATGAGTGAGCTTGAAGTGCATCCTCTTCCAGTCAGGTCTTGAGAGGGCTGCAGTCCCAGCCAACACCTTGACTAGAGCCTGATGAGAGACCTTGAACCAGATGATCCAGCTAAGCCACACCTGGATTCTTGACCCACAGAGACTGTGAGTTAATAAATGTTGTTTTGAGCCTCTGAGTTTTCAGGTAATTTGTTATGTGACAATAGATCACTAGTACACCCTCCCTGAAATATCCTTCCTCCTTCCCACTTATCCAAGTCCTGCCTCTTTCAAGTATCAGCTGTTCTAAGAAGCTTTTCTCATGGTGATAGTCCTTTCATGAACTCCTAGGGCACTGCACATGAAGTCAGCAACACTCATTGTTGTATAGTATAGATTGTCTTGTATTTTTGTATGTTTTTTTGTAATCTGTAATTGTAATTTCTAATGCTCTGTCTCTTAAAAATAAATGGTAAACACATTGATGAGAATAGAACTTAGAATAGAGCTATTTCTATTCCAACGACCTATCTCAATACCATGAATACTGTAAGTGCTTTATAAATAAATGTATGATGAAGATGGTGCTGCACTGGAAGGAGTATTGAGTAGAAGACATCAGGAGGGTTGACTTGCGACCTATCTCAATACCATGAATACTGTAAGTGCTTTATAAATAAATGTGTGATGAAGATGGTGCTGCACTGGAAGGAGTATTGAGTAGAAGACATCAGGAGGGTTGACTTGTAGTTGTAGTTTTCACATGTATGTCTACTCTTGTCTCCTGATGCCTGAGTTTTAACCTTATGTGGAGAGAAGATTCCAGACAGGTACTTGAGCAGAACAAAGAGTTGGCTGCTAGAGCCGACAGGATGAAAGCACTCCTTGATGATTATGAAATGTTTGTATCTTTAAGCCCCCCGGCCTACTAGTAGTCTTCTCAGTGGGTTTCTTTAGGCCTTGGCTCCCCATCATCTCAGACCCTCTTGGCTCACCAATTTCAACTTGGGACTTGGGAATCTACTTATTTATTTATTTATTTTGATTCAGTTGATTAATGATCAACTCAGAAATCCCACATTGCCACAAGTATCTGTCTCCAAGATTTCTCTCAGCAACCAGCATGGAGAAAGCCTGTTCCTTACCTCTTTCTGCTCACTCCCATGGGTACCCAGGTCTGCCCTGCAGCTAAGGGAAGATTTAAAACATTCAATACCTGAAATAGTTATGGAAACATTTGAGAAAATGACTCTATTCATCCTTCCTCACAGAGTAAGAGTGAAAGCTATCTCTAATAGCTTTGGAAATTTTGATTAGGTTGGTAATGGAAAACCATCTTTGCTTTATCTAGTTTATGCACATGAATGCTTTCACAATAGACTCTGCAATGAGCTACAGCACTTATGATAGTAGAAATTCTGTTTGTCTCAGCCTGCCTCCAAAATGAGAGGGCCTTCCCAGTACTGAAGGTTGTTATTTTCAACCTTTCTTCAAGAGTCTGTGAGAGACAGGTGCAGGGCCCTCTTGGTCTCTCCACATAAACCCTACCAGCCTCATCTGCCCTCTTCAGCTGATATAGAAGTCCTCTCTAAACTAACTGCAAAGATGAGGCCCATGTCCCATCTCAGCTCCTGGCGTCTCTCATCAGATGCTACTGTTGGGGTTATCATGCAATCTCATCTCAGGTGTGGTGTACATTTTAGCCCAAGATAGTCTCTAATTGGATCCACCATCTTGGTTTAACCCTAGGGTTTCTGAGGCAGACAGAAACAGAACTGTAGCACTGTGGATATCGAGCCCACAGTAATAAGTTCCAACATCTTTTGTTGTTGCTTTTGGAATGCCAAGTATAAATTGACGTTTTAAAGTATCGATTTTCCCTTTCAAATGATTCCTTAAATTGTCATTAGAATTGTTGCTTTGTTTGTAGACTAAAATCAGGGAGTTATCTTCATTCTTCTTATACCAGCTCATTTGATAGTTCTTTAAGTCCCCTCTTGTTATGCTGCAACGAAAGGTGGCAGCTTCCCCAACGAGAACAGTCAGGGTTTTGGTGTCTGGTTCCAAAATTATATCCAATGAGACCCCTGAAATGAGAAGCCCAAAGTCAGAGAGACTGTGAAGAACTCCCTTCACTGCAAGGGGATGGAGTATCAGAGCCATGCTCAGCAATTCTTCCCCCTTTTATGTCCTCAGCAAATTCCTCCAGAGACATATTTCCTTCAGAGTAAAAGGTCCAGAGCCCTGTCCTTACCTGCACAGAGGATGGTCAGGTAGAAGAGGGGACAGGTCCACAGCATGGCTTCACTGGGGGTGACTCTGCAGCAGGCTGGTGCTCTCCTGGCTGCCCCTACCTGATCAGCTGCTGTCTGCCCATGAGAAGTCCTGTCCGTTATAAAGGTGGTTTGGTGTTAGTCACTTCCTCAGAGAGAGATGTGACAAGCTGACAAGGTCACAGGTTAGGTTGTTTCTTCAACAAACATGGGCTAACTACCCATGTGTGACCAGATACTATTTGGGAGACTTAATGGTGGGCAAGATTTGGCTTCCAGCTTCAAAGAATTCAGTTTTTGGGGAGACAGACACACAATAAAGGGGTAAGTGCAAATACAATGGTTAAGCCCTATAAAAGAAGTAAATACAAAGTGTTCCAGGACCTTGGAGGAAAAAACTACTTCTGCTTGGGATACTCAGAAGAAGGAGCCCTGAACTGAGCCCTGGGAGTTGAACTGATTTTCTGTCTGATTCAGTTTTAGGACCTATTTTGCCTTTGATTTGAGAAAACATCCATCTTTCCTCACCCGCTTTGAGTTCTCCAGATGAAAAAAAGAGATAAATTTAGTAAAGGAAAGCCTTTTCCTTGCTTTGTCTGTTACTCATTACCCTCAAACTTCTCTCATAAAGCTTTAGTAGCAGCCAGGCCAGACTGATGTGTGCCCACGATTTAACTCTGTGTAGGCGTGGCAATCAGTAGCTGTTTGCCCTGTTTCTTTATTTCTCTTTTTCTTTTTAAACATATTTCTTAAAAAATGATATTTTTTCTTTATTTCTTTTTTCTTCTTTCTTTTTTTTTTCTTTTTAAAATCATTTCTTAAGAAATGTTACCTTTTTGCGGTGATGAAACTGCAAAAAATGCTAATTACCCTGATTCGATCGTCACACATTGTATACATGTATTGAACTCTGTACACTATAAATTTGAGAACATACAGTAAATTATTGTTGATTGCAGATGCCTAGCACTAGGTATACCACTAGAACTTATTTTTGTTATCTAGCTGTAGTTTTTTTATCCATAACCCTATTCTTCCTGTTTATTTATTTTTTTTTGGCAGCTGGCTGGTATGGGGATCTGAACCTGTGACCTTGCTGTTATAAGGCTGTTCTTTAACCAGCTGTACTAACCAGCCAGCCCCTATTCGCCTGGTTTCTAATTGCTGTCTTTGCTCTCTGGTTTCCCTACTCTGTTGCCAGCTGGTTGGACTCGGGACTGAAGAACAGCAATGGAGATGAATGAAAGGAGAGGAAACTGCATTTGTGTTTTCCCCTGGTCAGGATGCTGTAAGTCAGGACCTCAACTGCTGGGCATCCCAGGGCTGCCTGAAGGAAGTAAGTAATTCTTCTCCCCAGCCAGATTTGGTCTGGGAATGCTCAGAGGGCTGGGATTACTTTGTTTTTCTGATTTGTTTTACTGAAATGTCTGGGCCCCACTGGTTGTTTCAGAGCAAACATGAGAGATTTTTGGAAATTGGTGAGGAATTTCAATGGGTGTCAAGGAAAATCACAGTGTCATTTGTCTCTAAAAAGAGTTTTGCTGCCAGTATTCCATCTGCAACTCACTTACCCAGCTGTGTGGCACCCAGTGAAACAGCTGTCAAGCAAAACAGCATAGAAGCAAGTTGGGAATTTTTTGTGTTGTAATTCTGCTTCTGTTACTGACTTGGGATCTTGGGATGTAAATAAGTGAACATTTCCATATTTAGTCTCAGCTCAGAGTTTAATTCCTTTAGGATGTTTCCCTGGCTCTCATCACCCAACTCATCCTGAAATGTAAACATTCTAATTCCAATTTGTACTTTCCTCTTGGAATGCTACCATAACTATTACAGCCAAGTATTTCTCTGGCTCCACATGTGTGTGAGTTGGCTCCTCTATTAGACTGTAAGCCCCATTGCAGCATGAACTCTAGAGTGGGAGAGAGCTTGTATTGCTTGCCTTTGTGTCCTTGGCTCTTGGCATGGCATCTGGCATACAGCAGAACTCGATATACATTGTTGGATACAAAAATGAACCATGCCAATTCTATGCTGAGACTTAGGAATACTTGATGAACACTTGTTAACTAGTTTAATCTTCCTGCTCACTTTTTCGTCTGACTGTCCATCAAGGAAAACATGTGGAGACTGGAGGACTCCCAGTTAGATGATAGGATGGTTGGGACAGAGACAATATTCCAGCAGCTATACCACACTTTTCATTTTGAGTCCTGTGAATCACTACAAGGAGATCTGCCCTTGGGCAGTACTCTCCAGTCAGTGCATAGCTCTCCAATGACTTCGTTCTTCTCCCAAACTTTCCTTTACCTTTAGTGGTAGACAGTTCTGAAACAGAAAAAAGACGTGGTAGAGTCACATTTCCCTATTGCATGTGACACAGCATTGCTCTTAGAACTTTGGCTGTAGGGAGGAATTACTGAAAGGCTTTTTACTGAAGCAAATACAGCAAGGTTACCAGAGTTGTAAGTGTCCTTTAGGAAACCTTAGTCTCCTGCTTAAACATTCAGCAGTTTTGGGGATGTGTTACCAATGACCCCGCGATGCCCTGGGAAAGAGCAAGCCCAGGAGGAAGAGAGACTCACTTACTTACTGAACATTCACTGGTTCTGCGCCTGTCCCACCAGGGTTCAGACTTTGGAATCTGACCCCAAAGCCAAATTTTAAAAAGGATCCTTCCCAAATTCCTCATCCCAAGAAAAGCCTCCTGTTTGTGTTATCCTGTGCCCTTGAAGAGCTGCTCTTGAGGAGCCCAGTGCTGATAAGCCCATATGTTGGCTACAAATGAGAAAGCCAGCAAGACAGCAGGGGATTAGGATTTCCACTGACAAATAAGAATGGGATGTGAAGCAGCAAGAGACCTTGCATCTGCAGAAGAGAAAATAGAGAGGACAGTTCTCACCCCCCCAGTTCTCAGCTCAGCAGTTCACACTAAGGAGTTTCCATGAGTGGTTCCTTGAATAAGCAGAGGCCAATGTAGGTATGTCTTTGCAGAGCCTGTTCACTTTCAAGTCTTGGACTGATTCTCATTTGACAGCTTTTTAGTAGGCCATAAGGTCAGGAGTACTTTGATTTAATTTGTAGTCTTCTTGGAAGTGGGTGAACTTTTCCAGGTCATCTAGCATGCCTGTTATGTTGATAGAACTAATTATTTACTTGTAATTGTGTTCATAAATAATTTTAATTTTATTTCTGGCTCTACATTTATAAATTATTCCACTACTCTATCCAGTTAGTGAGTGGGACTACTGTTGTGTTTTAATATCTCATAAAGTCTATATTTGTTTGTTTTGTGAGGGTCAAGCAGAAATTACTTTCCTGTCTTTTTTTCTTCTGTGTAGGAAGCCCTTAATAATGTATCAGCATCCAGTGAAAAAGGTCCTGAATGTCTTTAGAATTGTATTTCTCTGAATTTCCATTGATATTTAGTTTCTACTAAATGGGACACTAAAGTAGAAAAGAATATTTGATTGTCAAGAGAGTGACTTATTTCTTGTGAACAACTTCCTAGAGGCTCAACCCAGCCCAACAGTAGGACAATGTAGTGATAATCAGCATCACTGTGTCAATGACAGGAGTAGCTATCACTTGCTAAGTGCTAGTCCTATGTGCCATGCCTTGTTCTAAATACATTAGCACATGATAGTTTACTTAATTCTTGCAACGATCCTCTAAGGGAGGTATTATTATTATCATTATTTTATAGATGAAGAAAGCAAGGCACAAAGTAACTTGCCAAAGGTCATATAGGTAATGAGTCAGTAAGTGGAAGATCTGGTATTCAAAACTCAAGAAGTCTGGCTTTGAAGTCTGAACTTGAGCTCAATCATTTTACTAAGCTACCTACTCTGCATTTCTATCATCTATCTTCTATCTATTTATCTCTAATCTATATATAGTTTACTCTATATGTACATGTATATATAGGTACTTAACATTTTTTTCAGGTTTTTATAAAGGTTGGTAAATTGTCAAGGATCTGTAATGAGATGTTAATTTCTGGCCTTGATTTTTGTATGTGTGTCCAATTCATTTTTCCCTCTGGGTATCAGGGACTTGCTTTTATTTGTCAGGTGGAAGATTCAAGTAGTTCGACAGGATTTAATTTTCTCTTTTCATGGTTTAGTAAGATAAAAGTGAGGAGCTGCTACCTGCTGAATACATTTCATTATTTGAGAAAGGCTTGTTTTATATCTTTGTATGGCCCACAGTACTCAGTATATCAATTTGCAAGCCATAAGGACCTCTTAATTTTGAATGAATGATGAATGGGTAGGGCAAGTTCAAGATGACACTGACCACCCTGTGTTTTGTTGGTAGACCCTCTGAATTTACTGTGTTGAACCTGCTTGAGGCTTACAGCTTTTGTGCAGTGTGATATCCAGCATGCATCATGGTGCCCTTGGTGTAAAGCAGTAAATCGCTTTGATTCTTGCTGCACATACTTTGGGCAACTTTCTGTCCAAAGACAACCGGTAACACTGATTCCACAGTTCCTTGAAAGGCATGATATGTATAGATGGGCCTTTGGTTAGCTCTCTGCAGATACCAGTATGCAGAGTCATAAATCCCACCAAGAATGTTATATTGGCATTGGAATTTCATGGTGTGAAATTTCACAGCAGTGGAATTTCATGGCAGTGGAATTTCACCTCTGTCCCATCATGGTGGCCATGTTGGAAGATTGTGTGATTTCAGTCCTTCAGGAGCTGTCTGGCAAGGAAAAAGGATGGGAAACGAGAAGTGGTGAGAAGTCACACCTGTTTACCTGGGGGCCACTTACAGAGGAAGGGCAGTGCAATGCAGAGAAGCTGGCACATGGGCATCTATGGTTCTTCTCAGTGCTGTGTGCCACGCAGCCTACTTTGCATGCACAGTGCACTTGGTCCACCTTATCTACAATAGCAATGTGGCTGCTTCACTGCTGCAGCAATAAAGGAAAGAGGTCCTTGGGGGTAGTTGGTGCCTGCGCTATCAAAAGACACACTCAAATTTGTTCAAAGGTGGCAATCCAACAGGACCTTTTGGAGGAGGCTCTGGTGCCCTCAGCCACTTGGGGCCTGTGTTTTCAGCATGTGGTGGCATTCCCTTATCAGCCCCGGGAGGCTTATTCTCTGGAACGAAACAATCAGGGAGACAGTCTTTTGTTGAAAGACACTTGGTGGGTCATGATCTCTTGGGTCCTTGTTCCTGAATTTCAGGAATCCAAGGTACATAAAAGGATGAATAAAGGTAGGGACAGTCATTTTTTCAAATGCATGGTGGCTTCTGTTGCCCACCTGGGAGTTTCCAGTTCTGGGACTCGCCATTCAGAAGTCAGACAGGGAAAAAGTAATTTGTTCGTTTTTAATTAATTGATCAATCAATTAATCAATCAACCATTCATTCAGCAAATGTTTATTGAGTGCCAACTATACACAAGATTGCTGCTGAGTGCTGAGAATATAATGAAAGCAAAAACCAGCCAAAATTTCTGCCATCATGGAGTTTAAAGTCTGGTGAGGAGGTTTAACTTTAGGCAATACAAGATTGCTGCTGAGTGCTGAGAATATAATGAAAGCAAAAGCCAGCCAAAATTTCTGCCATCATGGAGTTTAAAGTCTGGTGAGGAGGTTTAACTTTAGGCAAGAGAAAAAGGTACAGTCTATCAGAGAATACACACGATGCTGGGCAGGGGCAAGGTGAGGGGGCTTCTGGTGTCTGTGCATATCTAGGTAGGGCTTTTTGCAATCAACACAGCTGGTTATGAGCTCACCATGGAGGAGTTCAGACTGGAATTTTCCTTGGCAACCCATACCCCATCTAAGAGTCACAGGGTTCTTTTCCTGCCCAACTTCCTTTGTAGCCATTCTCCCATCAACAAATCATTCTATTTGTTGACAATCAGCTTTGGAGCTCCTGACTTAGCACTGTTATCATTCTATTCTTGGTGCAGAATCAGCTTGGCTGTGATTGTTCCCACTGTGAAGATAACTGCATCTTTTGTGTGATGGTTTTCTTTTCATTGAGTGCACAGTGACTGCAGAGCCAGGAAATTTTAATTTGGACAAATAAAAAACTCTCTCTAGGGCCAATCTTATTTTGAGAGTCAAAGCTGATGAAAGTCAAGGATTCTTTTTCTTTTATTCCCTTTCTCAGAGTCTTTACTCCCACCTCTGTTACTCTATTACCTCACCTCTTTCCTTCTCTCTCCCAAGACCTCTTGTCATTCTACAAAATACTCTTATAAACAACTTTAAAGGGATAAATAGGACAATGGACAAACAAATAAAGAGACACCCACCCACCACATCCTCAGGATGCCTGGTCTGAGGATCACACAGAAAAGAGTTGGGGACAGCTGTGACCACAGAGACACACAGACATGTGGAGGTGAAGAACTGGTGGCATGGCTGTGGGTGGGCCTGAATCAGGTGGCCAGGGGTCCTCCAGAGGCTTGGCCATGATAGTGTGGATGATGTGTAGGTCACTGGATCTGATGGAGAAGATGTATGTGTGCTGCATGGCAGCCCTGGACAGGACCACTCAAGACTCCTAGGGAAGGCTGTCCCTGGTGTTGGGGGCATGTCGCACCCAAAGCCATTTTACTGGGATGGGGTTCTAACTTGAGGGTGGAAGGGTGGTCGAGGACTTATGACAGATTTTCTCTGAATCTGGGTTTTCTTGTCCCAACCTGAAGAGAAAGGAATAAAGAGAATTCAGAGAAGAAAAAGAATACAGATGTTCAGCTTAGATTTCATATTTTTTAAGCAGTTACAGGCAAAGTGGTTGGATGCTTATTCACACAACTGGCTTTATAAATAAGGGGAGTGGGCACTCAGCCAGGCGATGATTTCTGAGGGGCCCAAGAAGACAAGCAGTTACAGGCAAAGTGGTTGGATGCTTATTCACACAACTGCCTTTATAAATAAGGGGAGTGGGCACTCAGCCAGGCGATGATTTCTGAGGGGCCCAAGAAGACCTCTGTCCCCAAATCTCCTCCATTGGTGCCTGGAATTCTGCCATTGGAGATTAATACTTTGGACCATAGAAACATAAAAATATCCCTGCAAGGATTGACACCTTAAACCTTAATGTACTAAAAAAAGAGTAAGCATTAATTTCTAATGGCAAGACCTTGGGGCGTGGTACCTAGAAAATCTTACAGCACATGACCAGGATGCCAGAAAGAAACCATCTCTCCCTTCTCCTTCACCCTCCCTTCTCATTCATCTACTTTTGAGGTATTTCTTGAATATATTTCCTCTTTCATGGTCCTTATTTCTGATCCTTCTCAATGTCCACCTCAGTTTTTATATTAACTTTATATCTTATCTCACAGTTTTCAGTCTCAGAATCAATCTTCCCATCAATAGTAATCCTTCTGAAACACTTTCTAAGCACATTTCCTCTCATGTACCTCTGATTTCTGCTCATTTCCCACAGAACAGAATTTAAGTCTCTTAGCCTGGTTCACAAGACCTTTCTCAATCAGGCCACAACCTACCTCTCCAACCACTCCTTTGCCCCTGCTACTGCAGACTGCATTCCCACAGAGTGAACACTGTTCCCCAAGCATGGTTCTGTACACCTCTTTAAACTTGCTCAAGCTGCACTGCCTCTGTCTGCCGTGTCCTTCTCCATTTGTCAAAATCATTCATCCTTTAAGTCACTTCAACTATAACTTCCACCAGGGAACCTTTCCAAAGTGCTCCTGAACCAAGCTAATTTCTTCATCCTTTGGGCAGCTGTACATTGTACTCTGACCAACATTTTTCATAGTCTGACTTTAGAAATTAGTGATATGAAGGTCTGTATATCTCTCCCTTTGGAAAAATGCATGCCCCTCCCATTCTCTCACTGCCTTTAGGAAGGTGCTTTTCTAGAAAGTAGACTTCCCAGCAAATTGATTTTCAAGGGGCTGCCAATGTGTTCTGTCCAAAGTGCAGTTGCTACATAGCAGTCCCACCTAAGCGCTGCGGGCAAACTGCTGGACTCTGAGAAGAAATGAAAGAAAACTTTCTGGATGGATAAATTCTGGTGAATGAATTAAAAGACACGGCTCCCACACTAGTAATATTTGGGGTTCATAATCCTTATTGGTGTCCTTGGTGTTCAACAAGGTAACGTTGTGTTATCATTTCCCCAGAGAGTAACCCAATATGTGCATTTTGGAAGGACTGACCAAGATTTCCTGCTCTGCCACAGCAGCATGAAAAAGCAAATACACCAGTTGATAACTAGGGCTGCTTGGCTTTGGAGTTGTAAGAAGAGACTATGGTTTCAAGGGAAACAATCTCAGACACTTCTCATCTGGGCCAAGGTGTGTGTTAGGAGCATGAAAACTTGGGAGAGATTCTGGGCTTTTCAGACTCACAAGGCAGGAGGGTGTATGGCCTGCCATCAATGTCGAACCTGGACATCAGACCTGGCATCAAGGCCTCAGGCATTATCTACCCACCAGAGATCCGAACATAGAAATCAGAGCCTTGAGGCAGGTCTGTATTAGAATGCAGTGAGCTAACCTTGGAGACTTTCCTTGCCTCTTGAGTCTTACGTATTGACCATCAATCTCCTCTCTCATGAAAATTTCTGCACATTGTTTTTTGCAGGAATAGAACAGAGGTTTTACCTTAGAGGCCTGTCCCTTAGTCACACTGAAGGCATCTTGAGAAAGAATATAGTATAGGACATGCCTAACAAATGACCAACACTTACAGTGTTAGAAAAATGCTATCTTACGATGAATTTTTTTTTTCAATCTCTGCTCTCAGGAAAGGTGTAAAAATGCTTTTTAACAGCATTTTTCATGAGAAGGATGAGGACCATGTACTCTGAAGACCTAGGTTTGAACTGTAGAGAGATATTTAAGTTAGACATTTATACAATAGGGGTATTTCATAAAAGCAAGAGTTTTCCCCTTTTGTTTTTCCTTTAGCAGAACTGCTCTTTGAAGGTGGCTGGCAGTGTTGGGTTTCTGATGATAGAGACTCTAGATGAACTTTAGAACACTTTCCTTTCATTGAGTAATGAGTTTATTCATTTCACATCAAAAACAAATATTCACTCATTATTTTGGAGATTATAAAGTCAGCACAAAACTGAACTCGTGTACACTGAGATGGTTCTAAGTGTTCTGTTACAAAAAAAGTTAAGTTGTGTCTTTTTAGTTAGAACAAGAGGCATAGTTTTCCTAAAATGTGATTTTAGCCAGGGTTATTGATGTATACATGATAGTATAAAATCTAATAACAGCTAAAGACAGTGTTTGCCTTGTGGGGCCATGAAGTTCAGACCCCACCTGAGATGGTGGAGGGGCAGGTGGAGAGCTTCCCTGGAGGAAAGTTTTCCACTGTCAATCATACCAGGGCAGAAAAAGAGCTAGCCTTGGACTGGGAAGAAAAGACCTCTTCTTCTCTCTTCATTTGAAGATGTGGTGATGCCTGCAGATTTTTTTTTACTGGGGGCATTGAGCTGGTCCCTGCTATGCAGAAGCTTGCTGGAAAGCAGGAAGCAAGCAGAGTCTCGTGTTGGGTTTTGGGTCTCAAAATGTGCAATTCTTTCTTCCATCAAACATTTAGCTGTGCTTTTAATGAGTAAGGGAATAGGATGTGTCCATGCTGATATGGGATCCATTAAGGTAGAGGTTGGAGGGAGGGCAGCCTGGAAAAGAGTCATGTGAGGTGTCACAGGTATCACCCGAAGAAGAGCTCTGACTCAGCGGAGTTGCCGAGTCCCATGGAAACTCACTGTGGGATATGAAATTCCTACAAATCACCTGGGGAACATAATGGATGTTCCATATTCCACACGATGAGGCTGCAGGTTATTTTAAGTTGGATATCAATGAAACAGTGTCTATATTTTGTAATCCATAGGCTGGTGAGGTCTGAGAACACATGGGTGACTCATTAATGACTTCCTAAACTTAAGCAATCTGAAACTCTTGAAGTGGTGTTTGAAATAGCATTTTTACAGCGATAGCCAGTGGTTTGATTAACAACCTGACCATTCTTAGCTGTCTTTAAGACTGAGAATGCTCAGCAACTGGATTAATTGATTAACTGGATGTTATAAGAGCCGAAAAACAACAAATCTGAAAATGGCCAATTCTAATTTATACGTATGTGTCCACCCATCCATTCATTCATCCATCCAGCAAATATTGGTTGCCAGGCACTGTGCATACTACCAGGAATGCAGAGCTTGCTAAGACATTACCCTCAAGGTGCTCACGTCTGAGTGAGTGGAGCCAGGTAGGCCTCTGCATCCCTTGGCCAGAGAGACAGATTGTTCCTGGTTAATAATACAATTAGGCAAGCTCTCCTTTCAGTTCCTTTCCCAGGGGATTATGTCACCTATGGAGCCAGACCTGCTTTCCAGTGAACTGCTGTTTATTCCTATGATCCCAGGTGTAGGGGAGCTGTTGCAATAAGTCTGGCTATGTTGCCAGCCTAGGGGTGCTCTAATGGTCTCTGATTTGGCTTCCAAACAGAGGCTGTGTCCTAAAATCATAGAGCAAGGTGGGGAGGAGGATGGAGCAGAGCATCAAGAGTGATTTGGCCGGTCCAGCATTGCCCTCCAGTGGTCAAATGTAGGAATGTGGGGAACGACGAATTCCTAGCGTGAAGTTCTGAGATGGGTGTCTGCTGACTGATGAGGGGGCTCCAGGATGGCTTTCCTGGATGGAGGCTGGGAAAACAGGAATTGGGAGCCATAGTTGAGAAAAGGAAGTGAGGACTAAATTTACCAATGACTGGGCACCTTGGGAGGTGTATATAGAGAGAACCAGAAACAAAGACCACTTTGTTTTCCCAATTTGGATTTTGTCAGGAGAAATAGTAACTGTCTGGCAAGACAACCAGGCTGCCTTGGGGATTAGAAAGTATGCGTTGGGGCAGGGAGCGGCTGCTTACAGCTGTATGCCAGGTCTTCTCAGCTTGCCCTTTTCAAGGTTCTAGGGAGACTTTGATCAAAAATTATTACCTCCAGATTCATGGACAGTCCAGGAAGTAGCAAGAATCTACTGAAATGAAATCGGATACAAACTTTTGTCTGTAATAAACCTTTATTTCTCATTAGATTTGCAAAGTGGTCTAGTCCATAAGAAGGTCAGTCTGCATTCCCCCTGGGACTTAAATGGTCTCAGTTGCCTGTCTCAAATGTAGGTGGCCATTAACTTGGCTTTGGAGGGATGCTTCTTTTAACATCAAGAAGTTTTCTCCTCTCCATTGGGCCAGTGTCACTGGAAAATGACCAGCACAGTAGGATACTGTCCTGTCTCCCAGATCATGGATCTATGAGTCAAGGCTGAAGTAACCCTGGCAGCCAATCTGCTCTTGGCAAAATCTGCAACTAGTGTAATGTTTGCTTCTTTTTCTATATCCATCAGATTTATTGTCACTTACCTTATGAGGTCACAGAAACAATGGGCTTTCACTCCCACCCAGAATCCTCCCCTGCTTCATTCCCTCTAGTTGACCTCTGACCTTCCTGAACCTTAAACAAGCTTGAAATTCTCCCTGTCACTGCTCTTGTTGCTCTCCTGCCATGCTCCCCCCAAAAGATAGAACAATGGGTCAGAGAAGGTTCCTGACCAATGTGAAAAGCAAATCAAACAGTGACCAGTTCAAGAGCTGGGTAACTATAATGTAATGCATAAAAGATCACATAGTTGCCTATAAAATTCAAGCGGTTGAAGCCCCGCTGCAGAAGATCCCAGTCTTCACCGTATGAACAATTCAAACTGAGAATCAAGGGCAAGACGCCCAAGAGTAGGATAATGAGGAAGGGTGAAACATGGATACCTTAGCTGCAGGAGTCTTGGAAGACACTGTAAATTATAGAAACTCTGTGTGTGTGTGTGCGTGTGTGTGTGTGTGTGTGTGCATGTGTAGCTTTGTGTGCATTGCCATGTGGTTAAACTGAAGCTTTGTGAAATCAAGAACTGAGTCTTGCCTGCTCTCCCTCATAATCCCAGTGCCTTAAACCTAGGAAGCTCTTGATAATAAGCATATTGCCCCGTAGCACAGTGGTTGAGAGGTGATGCTCTGGGATCCAACAATCTAGAATCCCAGTTCTTTTACTTTAGTTGTTCAATCTTAGGAACATTTCTTTTTTTTTTTTTCCTTTTTTTTGTCTTTTTTTGTGACCGGCAACAGATCGCAACCCTCAGTGTCGTGCCCGTACCGGACCGGGACCGGCAACGGGAT
>NW_007732167.1:26931-32238 GCF_000696425.1 Galeopterus variegatus
GGACCCTGGGCGGGGGCGCCGCCGCGCTTCCCAAGTGGCGCACTGTAGCAGTGCGCCACCGGGCCGGCCCCTTAGGAACATTTCTTAGCCTTTCTGAGCCTCAGATTCCTCATCTGTAAAATGGGGATAACAATCCTCCCCTCAGACGTTTGTGAGGGTTGGAGGAGATGATGCATGTGAAGCTCTGGGCACTGTGCCTGGCGTGTGGTTGGTGCTCAGTAAACAATAGCTGTTTATATTATTTCCACGTGCCGGTGTGTGCAGATCTCTGCATGAGAGTTTTTCAGCCAAAGCCCAACTCAACTGCAAAATAAAATCAATCTTATTCTGGAAAATGAAAATGTGCAGGCATGGGACAGATTCTCTCCCTATACAGCCTTTGCCACTCCCTTCTATAACTATAGGGTCTTCGCCCAAGTTTCCAGGGACCAACATGCTCTTGAAACTTGTCTAGAATGCGAGGACCCCTCGCATATAAATAAACTTTCCTTTGAAACAGGCATGAGTAGCTGACCCTCCCCTTCTGCTGCGAGCCCGGGCGCTTATCTGTCTGTAAGCACGGCTCTGTCTTTGGCTGTGAACGATTGCGATTGACCCAGTCTCAGGAACTGCCAACATAAGAGAGAATTGGAGGCTCTGTATTTGTTGGGGGCCTGAAGCTCCACACCCCTTCTTGTGAGACCGCTTCTCCTTGAGGCTCTATTAGGAGAACAAGGTACCGTGAGGCCACTGGAAAGGCTGAAAATCTAGAAATGGCCATTACAGAGGAAAACCTTCCATTTAGCTGGGGCCAGGTCTGTGGCTTTAGAGCAACTGGCGCAGGTGCTGAGTGAGGGGGTGCATTCATTTTTGTGCTTAATAAAACAACTTTTATTTAGGGATGTGAATTGTCATCCCCTCAGGAAAGGTGAAGGTATAGAAACATGTTGTAATTTCTCGGAGAATCTAATTACCCTATAGCTGGAGACAGAGACATGAGAGTGAGTGAGTGAGATAGAGAGAGAGAGAGAGATGGATGAAAGGGAGTGCTATTATACTAGGAAGTCCTAGGTAATTACCCAGCCTGAATTTCTCCTGGTGCTTCAGGATGGTGCCAGATGTGCCCAGGCCCTCTGAGCACCACCCCACAGAGCCGGCATCCAGAGTCCACCTCCTCTCCCATGGCTGTTCCTCATGTCTGGGAGCACATCAAAAGAGTTTTGATATTCAAAACTGCTGTGAGTCATTTTCACATGGAGCTGCGGGAGCTGCCTGTACCACTGCATGCTGTATTCAGCCCTTTGTGAGAGCAGCTGAGCTGAACCAATCCCCCATTACAGGCGAGATTAGATTCCTCCTGGGAGACCCGGATTTGCCCCCAGACCCCTGTGCAGAATAAAATAGGTCTTTTGATTGACAAATAATTATTAAAACACCCTCTAGTCTTAGCTGTGCATCTCCACTGCCTGCAGGGACAGCTCTGCATGGTCCTTCCACAAGAGTGTGACCACTTCCAGGCCCCACTGTTAGTGCCAACAACACGAGAAGCCTCTCTGTTTACCTCGCTATGAGCACAAAGAGTGTCAGCAAGACTCCAACCATGACCACATTTTTTTCTCAACTGAAGGAGTAAATTCTGCTTGCTTCTGTTGTTTGGCTATTGTTTGGCTTTTCCAAGAAAAAGTGTCTTGTGTGAACTCTTTGAGGGCTGGCAGAGGCTTGAGAAATTAAAGCCACAGGATCATAGAGCTGGAAGAGGCCTTAGTCATCATTCGGTTCTAGTCCCTCGAATTACATATGATAAATAAGGCACAGAGAGGGTAAGTAAGCTGTCTAAGGTCACACAGACAGGTGCAGATTTCTAGCACATGGAGTCATTTTCTTGGAGGGGGAGGGGAACAGTGGCAGGATGGATCTTCCTATACTTTTTCACTGGAGGATGCTTCAGAGGGTCAAATCTATGGGAAAGGGATGGGAACCAGGAGAACTGAAGTGGTGTCTCAGTTTTGTATTTCAATTCTTTGTATAAAAAATGGCTGTCTTATTTACCTTCATTTCAGGATTGTTGGGGGACTTTGTGAGCGACTCAAAATTCCTGGGAGCTTTGGGCTCTGGGATTAGTAAGAGCACAGCTTCATTTTGGGCCTGAGGGGGTGTTGCTTGTCTAAACTGGGGGCCTATTCATTGTTCCTCAGCCACCACCGAGACCTTGAGAAACCACTGGATTGGGGAGGGTGGAAGAATTAAATAGAAAATGGTCAAACTAAGTGGCTGGGGTGGAGAGTGGGAAAGGGGGTGGATTACAGTGGTAAAGTAGCACAATGACCATCAGCTCCAGGCCTGGTAACCATCTCCCAGGAAAAACTGCCCTCCAAGTGAAGCTATTCCCCACAGTCAGCATGACTGGACCCCCTACGTTTGTTAGGGGCAGCATGGAAATGGTGTTCCCCTACCTATGCGCATTTGAATGCACTTTAGTGATGCTGTATCTCCAATTCTGTCAGAAAAGCAAGCGTGCTTTGCTCTTTGAAATGCTCAGAACTCTCTTTCCCATCTGGGGTTTGTGGTGAAAGGTCAGACCACAGAGCTATCTTCTGGCAATAGGGGTTCTGAATAAACAAGCCCCTAAGGACTGCCAGGGAGACTGGAGCAGCAGACTCCTGCAGACGCCTGCCAGGAGTGTCTGGCAACAGCAACTATACAGTGTCCCTTGGCCAAATAGACCCTGCTGGGCTGCAATCCACCTGCACCTGGCACGGGGATGCTCCACGATCCCAGAAGCCCATGTCCTTACATTAGTCTCCTCAACTGCATTCTCCTGTTACTACCTTGTCAACAACAGTATCCGGAGACATACAGGACAACTGTGCATGTCGATGCAGTGAACGACTGGTTAGGTGCCTCCTGTTTAATAACCGGAGAAATATTGTTGTGCGGCATCTCTCCATATGCTGTGGCATCTGTGTCTGGCATGTGAGGGACTCATTTTCTTCACATATCTCATTAAAGATGTAAAGCAAAATGGAGGGGCTTCAAGCCTAACTTTCCCTGAGCCTGCCTGCAACTCATGTTTCTTGCCATCTGCTGCCATCTAGTGGCCACTGGGCTCTCCTGAGTTTCACAGGGGCTGAAGTCTTGGCTCCTGTGAAACAGGAATACTACAGTTACAAAAAAACCATAACCATGCATTTCCTCAGATTCCTTGATGCAACTAAGGGTTGGCATCCATCTCCTGACATTTGCCTGTACCACCCTGGAACTGACTCTAGAGCCTGAGAGCCCTCTACCCTCTGGAGAGATATCCTCTGTTGTTTTCTCACTAATCTATCTACCGTCTAGACTCTAAATGTAAGTCACCAAAATCTGGCACACTGGGGAAGTCTTGCCTAAAGCCAAGGTGAATCCTGTGACCTGGGGGCAGACAGAGTCTCACACCCCATGCTGAAATCTCCCTTAATATCTTGATGAATCCCTAGAAGTTGGAACAGAGAAAGGCACTGAGCAAAAGGGGAATTCAGTGGGTCTTGCCCAATGGCCCCCCCACCTATTGCCATACAAAGTCGTTGTGAGTGGAAACTCCCTTTAGTCTGGGTCTCACTGTCTCCATTCAGACCCTGCATTTCCCAAGCCTGACCTTGCTTGACATTTGCTCCGTTGTCTGTGATGACACCAGAGTGTGCTTTCAGCCCTGATTTCATCAGCTTGGGGCTTGGAATGGCTGTGAAACACTCCCAGGGTGGAAGACACAATGCAACGTGAAGGGCTGGACTTATTACAACTCATGAGAGCAGCGGATGAAGAGCAGACAGGGCAAGCCCCAGCTGCTGGGTTTAGGCATGGGCTGCAGGTGCCTGTGCATCGCTGTGGGCTCCCGACCCGAGGATGCAGACTGTGCCTCTAGTCTGGGGGCTGAGACACAAAGAGTAATGGTGCTTCTTGTTATCAAACCAAAGCAGTTAATGTTCTTCTTTAAGCTTTGGCGTGTGTTCATTAATTTCATTAATTGATTTATTCTTCCATATGTACTCAGCTCTAAGATATGCAGTGAAGGAGACACAGAGAACAGTGTCTGACACAGTCTCAGTCCTTAAGGATCTTATTATTAGAGAAGGAAGTAGGGAAGAGGTACAACGGTTAAGGCAGCATTAATTCCACTGATGAAAGAACATCTAAGAATGATATGGAGTAGGAATTCCAAGAAGGGATAGATCACTAGAAGCTACAACAGGTGGGGAGTGTAGCATGGAAGCAAATATTTCAAACTGCCCAAGAATTACAGTTGGTGAAATGTTCTCTAAGATGTGTGCCCCTCTAGGTCCCCATAGCTTGAAGACTCTGCTCCAGCTGCAGGCTGACTTCTGGAGTCAGAAGACAACAGGAGACAAAGGGGAATCTTCTAGAACTCCATTCACTGATCAGTAATAGGTTTCTTCCCCTTCTCAATATTATCATTCATTCATTAGTTCACACATTCATTTACTTATTCATTCAAGAAATGTACACTTTGCTAGTACTGGGATTATACAGAAAAATTAAAAAATATTTCCTAAGTTTTTACACTAGTTTGATGCTGAACTTCATAGAACAAACAAAACTTCATTGAACAAACAAAGCCAAAATCACTATCACTTTTTGTCTCCATCCTTAGTCACTTCAGTTGTTAAGTACCTGTTGATTCTTTGTTGCTTTTAGATGTCTGTCCATACAGTCCTTCCACCTTCTCCCACTGCCCCATGTGTCCTTCTGTGTCTCCTCACAATCCTTTCACACCCTTTCATCACCGTCCCTGCGGATGATTGGGCAGGCTCCCAGGGCTTCCAGTCAGCAGGGATGGTCAGGGTAAACACTTTATTGGTCATGTGGAATTAGTCTAAAAACAAACAAACAAACAAGAGACCCTCTGATTTAGCCTTGGTTCAAAGTAAAATGGACTTCAGTTTGCAATGGTGTTCGGCATGCCTCGTGAGGAAGAAATGCTAGTACGTCAAAATTTCAAAAGTCTGTGCTGCTATGATAAGGATATTTATATTCCATGACCACAGAGCTCAGCAAAAGGTGGCTAAGAGACCAACAATTGAGGGAAAGGTTTTATATAATTTATGTTTACGTAGGTTTGGCCTCTTCTTATGTTTACTGACAAGGAACAAGAAGCTTTGATATCAACTCCCCAGGAATATAACCTTTAACAGCAAAACATTTGATCAGAAAGAGCTCAGAAAAGTATTATATTGTTCATTTAATCCTCAGGATGTTTGTATAGGAATACAATATTGGGCCGGCCCGGTGGCGCACTGCTACAGTGCGCCGCTTGGGAGTGCGGTGGCGCTC
>NW_007732167.1:33175-63975 GCF_000696425.1 Galeopterus variegatus
GGTCCGGTAAGGGCACGACACTGAGGGTTGCAGTCCGTTGCCGGACACGAAAAAAGACAAAGAAGAAAAAAAAAAAAAAAAAGGAATACAATATTAGTTGAGTTATAAATAAATTCATCCCTTTCTTTCCCTCTCATATGGCCTTTTCTTTCAGTCAGAAAAACTTTAGTTTCTGTCTCCCCCTTCCCTTCCTTGGGGCCGAGTTTTTCTCTTGGCAAAACACATGAGACAAGGGGCTGTAGTAGACATACTCCAGAGCCTTGTTTCTTCGCCAGTCCTGCTGTTGGGGGTTTGTATCTCTTTCTGAAGAGAGAGACTGCCAGGGAAAATTTGGTGCCAGATACTTTACGCATTTCCATAGGTGCTGGAACAAAGGACACAGTTGCTTGTTGGCTTTAGCTGTGTCCTAGAGACGGGCTGGGTTACCTTGGTATCATCCGTACCCCCTGGCAAACAGACGACCCTCCACACAGCACCAGCTCCTAGTCTTGGAACTGAAGTGGAACTAAGGATCAGAGTCTCCATGTCTTGGTTCCCTCTCTCTTCATTCCTGAAAATGTCACAAAAAAGAAGAGAAGTCCTGCTGAATTTCATGGGACTGAGTGGGTGTGGACACTTAAAGCCTGTTGTGGGTTAGTGAGAACCACAGCTCCTGAACTTTTCACCTCTTCTTTATATTCCCCATCACATCTTCTCTGGGATTGAAAAAGTTTAACCTTAAACTCACAAGCCAGGAAGTGGGGAAGGGAATTTATTTTTTATTAAGTATTTACTGTGTACCTTCAACTTGACAATAACGTTGACTCCTATAACTTTCACAACCAACCATGGTATGTATGAGTATGATCTTCTCATTTTATGAATGAAGAGGCCTAAAGAGGTTAAAGAACTTTCCCAAAGTTTTAGAGCTAGTTAGTGCCAGAGACAGAATTTGAATCTTGGTCTATAATCCTGGCAGTTTCTATGACCATACACAGCAAAGAGGGTGCGGCAGGCCAACTTTCCTCCCTCCTCTACCCACCACTGTCTTTGTTAAAGGGTCAAGGAATTGTTTGGAGGTGGAAGATTTCTCAGCTCTGTCCCATGGCCCTTGAGGTCCACTCCCCAGGTCCCTCCCCCACCGAGTGTCAGCTTCATGTTTCAGAAGGAGCTGGGAGCCGGGGCCTAGGGCTTTGCTCAGTCACTATTACAGTCATCAGCAGCCTGCTATCACTCCCAGTGTCCTCAGGGCCAGATCAGCCAGTGTCACAGCAGTCCCTTAACTGAGTCTCACTCCCAGGGACCACCGAACCCCTGGGGAGGAGGATGCAGAAGAACCAGATACCCAAACCCATTGCTGTGCTTTGTCCTCTGACAGGCCTGACCTGATTGAGGAAGATCAATAGCAGAAGTGACGTCCACCCAGGTCCCTTTTTCCCTTATCTTTCCCACAGGGGCAGGGTGGCTCTAGCTTGTTCTGGGCTGGTCTCTCATGGGCCTTCTGAAGCGGGCACTTGCTGTTGTGGGAATCCTTACAGTCACAGAAGAACATGACAGGTGGGGATTTCCACCCCTTCAGAAGAAGAGGTGATAAAGTTGGTTGAGACCCTCAGATTCCTCAGCCTCAGTTACGTTCCAGGGGCACAGTGGGGGGCTTGCCCTCTGATTATAGGCTCTGTTTCATTTTGAAAAATGTCAGAAGAATTGACAGTAATGTTTGTGAGGCAAACAGAGGCCATGGAACTCAAACCACAGGCCAAAGCCTCTACAGGCAAAGCTGGGATCATGGTGAAATGACTGAGGGCCATGGACTTGAGGTTAGAAGACAGGTGTAAACCCGTCCAGATGACCAAGACCATCTAGAGAGCTGGTCAGAACTTACTGCAGTGATGCTTCTGGCACACGGTGGAAGGGATTCGAAAGGAGAGGAAAACAGAGATATCATAAGATAGTCTTTGATGGGTGAGTGTTCTATTAGGGTGGGATTTTTTGACATGGGGGAGGCTTACTGATTGGCTTTCAAGTAAACTTGGCAGTCTGGTTCACTATGTATTGGTAATAACTGGGAGCTTTCCAGGCTAGGTGGGGTCATATAGGTTTTCCAGTTTCCACTGAGAGAAAACGTGGTCATCCTCTTTGGGTCTGAGTCTTGCATAAACAGTTCTCAATTCTAACTCTTGCTTCTAACCTTGGGTCTTGGGCAAGACCCTTAACTTTTATGGGCCTCAATTTCTTTGTCTATTAAAGAAAAGTGTGATGTGATTATAAATGATGTGATTAGTTGGAAACCCACTCCAGGTGCGTAGAAGGTCCTGGAGCGACCATGTCTCCCTCACTTTCTGTGTTCCCTCAGGCAGTGTGCTGCCCTCTTGCAATTTGTTTGGAAACTGGCTGTAGGTACTCAGCCTAGTTTTATGTTCCCTGTCTAATAATGTGAGGAAGTCACAGAGAGGTTTCCTTCCAGGCTCTGAAGGCCTCCAGGACCACTCTGGGTGACAAGTAGAGTTTAATCACTTGGTCAGTGCACCTAAATTTCTTGTGGTGTTGGTGGTGTTTGCAGTTTGATTTTGTTTTTATAGAATATGGTAGTGACTCAGTGAGAGAGGAAGGTGTTTCTTTTGTAACAGGAAATAGTAGTTACCATTTGAGTGTAAGGTATTATTTAGCCCCATTTGAGTGTGGTTGTCTACTGGGCACCATCCCTGGTCCATTAAATGGAAAGAAACCCTGCCCCTTTAAGCTTCCAGTCTGAATCAACAGGTGGGTCTTCTACGAAAGGCAGACAGATATACAGAGTAACAAAAAAACACCAAAAGTTTCTTTCCTACACAGGAAGTAGCCATATCTTTGACACTGTGAAAAAGCACCAGCAGACAGGTGAGCAAGGAGTTAAGCATGGAAGTGACATGCCTGTCCCTAATTCAGAGCTAACGTTGGCTCAGGAATAGGTCTAGGGCTGCTGAGGATCCTCGGCCGGCACCATCAGCCTTACTCCGCTCCCTGACAGATGTGAATGGAGGAAGGAAGAAAAGAGACTCTTTAATAGAGAATTACTAATGAGAATTTTACGTTGAGTTTTCTTTTGCACATCTCAGTTGTGTAGATGAGGAACCTGAAGGTCACATTACTTAGGTGGCTTGACTAGGGTCATGAACCTTGTAAGTAGCACAGACAGAGTCAAAACCAGATCTTTCTGCTCTCTCTATCATATAAACCACCTCCACTGAATTACACACTGCATCTGATCCACAGTGAATTGTACTAAATGTTCTGCTTCTGCCATGGGCACTGAGATAGGCTTCCTTCTTGACACAATCTCAAAGGTTAAACTATATCCCCCAAACTCATTTCCATTAATAACATATCGAGGATCTGTCATGCGTTAATTTATCAAAAATGATCTTGAATCTATTTACATTTTGGTACCACCTTTTAATGTCACCATTTTCATAAATTTAATATGCAATGTATAAAGCCAGCCTTCATTTACTGGTATGTTGATTTTGACCCAGACTTCTTATTCTGACATTCCAGCAATACTGCGGCACTAATAGTTGATGACACTCTATGTGCTACCTCTGCAAGTAACAAATTTGCATTTCAACCTGCACCTTCAGTGGCTGACCTCCAAAGGGGCACTAATAGATGGATGTCAGATACTGCAGCAAGTTGGTGGGGATAATGGTTTTTTTTTTTTTTTTGTGTGTGTGTGTGTGTGTGTGTTAAATCTTACCCCATAATTGACTAACCTATGAGGAAGGCCAGTTTTGACCTAAAACGAGGAATTCTGGAAGATTTCAAATGCAAATCATGCTCCGTTTTTGATGTTAAAGAAAACCTCAAACTGGAACAGCAGTGCTGTCCCTCTGGCCATTTCCTGGAACTACAGAGGAGTGACCTGCCCCTTGTCTCTAGTGGGGGGTGTTTCTCTTCTGCTGCAGGCTCTGTTGATGTTGATCGGATTGCCATCAGAGCTCAGAAGTACAGAGCAGAATCATCCCTTGGAGGAGGATTCTCTTTGGTGTAAGAAGTTCTTACAGAATTAATCTTCAAAAACCTTTAGAGGACTTTATCAGGTTTTTCCCTGGAGGTACCAGAAGAGATGAAGGGCTCCTTAGTACATGAAGATGCCCCTTTTAGCGACAGCACTTACTCCAGGCCCTGCTGTTAAGTATGCTCTTGTCCCTCCAGTAAGATCACAGTGGATCCTGGGAGGCAAGAGCTCACACCAGTCTATTGAAAAAGCAAGTGTCCCTGGTGGATTCCAAGTGGATCCATGACACATTTCCCTTGAAATAAAGTGGAAGGTATAAACTTGGGAGGGGAGGTGTTCCTTTTGGGGGCACTCATCACAACTAGAGAGTATGTAGCTAGGAAAATGCAGTCTTAAGGGGCTCCTGTACATTCGATGTCCTTGAGCTATTTTGAGAAAGTAGAAATTTCAAAGAGACCTTTGCTCCACTATTGTTTTGCACCCCCACCCCCAGCTGCCATTGCTCCTGATTCTCTTTGATGGTCCTGTGTCTGGAGATGGTTGAGTACCTCTGGGAACGGTGGGCAGCTCTGGGCTGAACTAGGGAAGGGGCATGTTAAAATCACTGGTTTGTGGTCTCACCCTCTGGAGGTCAGATGTAAGAACAAATTTCTTACAGGGTCCCACGCTTATGCTTTTTGAAGTTATTTTTATTTAAGATCCACATTGTCTAGGCAAATACCCCATGGGCTTCTACCTCTCCAGCTCTTTCTTACTAATGTAAAATAAGCTCATTGGAATGAATAAAGAGAACGGTATTACTTTGGCTCAAACATTAATAAGCACTTTCGCTTTGTCATAGTGTAAATATTAAAGTTAGAAGAGACAGCCCGGGGACCGACTAATTATTTTAAAGACCCAAATGCTTGCATAGGGTATAAAATTCTACACTAAGGAACTAGAGCACTTTCGCTTTGTCGTAGTGTAAATATTAAAGTTAGAAGAGACAGCCCGGGGACTGACTAATTATTTTAAAGACCCAAATGCTTGCATAGGGTATAAAATTCTACACTAAGGAACTATATTCTCGTCCAGCACTGAGACTCTTAGGTTCCCTAAAACCAGTTTCCAGGTGCCTCCAGGGCTCAACCAGGATGGAGCTCCTCACAGACCCATAGGATGCGAGAACTGGGCAACTTAGAAGTCTTTTAGTTCACCCTATCATATATGAGTGGGAAAACAAGATCCAGGAGGGCTAAGATCTCATAATTAGCTAGGGAAGGTCATGATTAGAACACAAGTTTGGGGCCTTCTTGTTGGATCCTTCTTCTCACTCTCCCTCTTTCTGGGGAAAGGATAGTGATTCCTTGATCGTCAGAGCAGGAGATATTTTAAGTTTTTAGGATGATTTTGTTCCCCAGAGAGCACCTTTGCCGCCTTCCTCTTCTTCACCCTTCCTGCTCGTAGGGAGTATACAGTGTTTACAGATTTGTTCCAGATCTTATAGGAACATCTACAGTTATTCCATTTTGTTCTGAAATTATTGTTAAAGCATTTCTTCTGTTTTATTTGTCATGTGTAAGGGGGCAGGAGCCCAGGATTAATTGCTTATGGCCATATGTCATGCTCATCTTTGAACTCACCTCATTCCCATCCTCATGACCTAGTGGGAGTGCTTGGTGTAAACAGGTCTTCAAAATTATTGAATTCAGTTGAATATTTTTGAGGACAGTGGCCAAACATAATTCTGTAGTCAATTTAAATTGCTTTCTCTGGTAGGCACTATCTTCAATCTGGTCCTCTGGAATGATTTAGAAACAAAGCATTATTTTACTTTTGAATAAAAATGGTTCACCTAACAGATTATGTTTGTGGCTTGTGTTGTTGAACAGAAATGATGAAAAGGTTTACTTGAAGTTAGAAATAGTTGAATTCAGAAAAAAAATTAAAGGCAGTTCTATTTCACATAGTAGGCAGTAGACTTTAGGAACTGCTTACTCCAGGGTGGAGTATATGAATGTGTGTTCTAGAGAGATGGAGACAAATTTATTTATGCTAGAGAACTCACTTTAATGGAAACTAGGAATGTTTTAAGGGTACATAACCAAGTATTTAAAAGATGCTTTTATTAGATGATTTTTCTCATTATTAAAGTATATGCTCATTAAAGGGGAAATTGTAATTTACATATAACTATAAAAAGAAGAAAAAGGAAATCATCTATGATCCTACTACCTAGAGACAACAACGATATCGTTTTGATATATTTCCTTCTAGTCTTTGATCTTAAGTGCATTTTCTTACACTGTTGAGGCCATATCGTATATTTAATTTTCTGTTAACATTTTTTCCATTTATATTATAGCAGGTTATTTTTCTACATGTGACTGAAAATTCTTCAAAATCTAATTTTTAATGGTGGCATAGTATTCTCCTGGGTAGATGTTTCTTAATTTGCTTAACCATTTCTCTAATGCTGGATTTACAGTTTACTTCCAATTATTTGAAAGTATGAAAAATAATGTGTCTTTGATTATTAAAAAAAATCTTCTCAGAAGACTCTTTTAAAGATAGATTCCCAATTACTGGGCCAAGAGAATGACAGCTTTAAAAGCTTTTGATACCTAGTGCCAAATAATCTACTATTATATTGTATCAGTTTGTAATAATAGCAGTAATACAGGTAAGCACCCTTAATGTACCTGATTTCACCAGCATTGAGTTGTGATTGTTTAAAAAAATCTGATTTGATGTGAATGATAGTTGTTTTCATTTGCATTTTTTGATTTTCAGTGAGGTTAATTTTGTTCAAATATCCATTAGCAATTTATATATAATTTTTCTAAGTCAGTTTTGCCTATATGTACATCAGGCTAGTGTTGTCCTTATTAATTCATATAAACTTTTTATATATTAAGCATATTAACATTTGACTGTCATACAACATATATATATATATAGACTAATAGGCTAGTGACCTTTTAATTCAAATATTTTTTGGCATTCAGAAATCTTTTAATTTTATGAACTCAAATTTACATATATGAATATGTTCTATATAGACTAATAGGCTAGTGACCTTTTAATTCAAATATTTTTTTGGCATTCAGAAATCTTTTAATTTTATGAACTCAAATTTACATATATGAATATGTTCCTGGTGATTTTGTTTACTTCCTTTACACTTAGAAATTCATATTCTATCCTGTAACAGAAGGAAGAGACAAAATCTGGGTTTGGGAGGAATAGCTGGTATTGGAGGAAGGTCTCGGTTTGGAGCCTGGATTAGGGGTTGATTGTATTAGCTGCTTTCATAGCCAGGTGTCTCCTTACTGCTAACGTGCTTCAGGAACTCTCTTTGGGTACAACATATGGCACTGTTTTTCTCAGTGTGAAAAGGCTTCTCTTAGGATTGAGAAAGTAGAAATACTGTAGGCTGATAGTGAGAGACTGTAAAAGTTTGTCTAATTAATGTTTGAAGGGAGGAGACACGATGCCTCTTGCTTCCAGAACAAAAGTAATTTGATTTTCAGCTTGACTGTACCATTGTATGTCTAAGGAGATAATAATTCACAGGAGGACAGTGGTTAGCACTGTCCAGAAGAGAGAGATGTTAAAACTATGAATGCATGTAAAACCCAGTCAATGAAGGGGTGTTTTTTGTTGAGACGTGGTTTCTTCATAGTGGTTTCTTAGAGCATAACAAAAATGAAACCCCCTGTCCCAAGCCATTTAACTTTCTGTGTTCTCAGCAAACAATTTATTATAAATAATTTGTATTTTGGAGTATCATGATAGTAAGAAGGAGAAGGGATGCCTTGGACAGGGACTAAAAGAGCAAATACATTGGCATTTGAGGTTAAGCCTGAATTTCATCTCAATTTAGACAGCATAAGCTTGCCACTGGTGGGCTGATCCCTTTTGGGTTTCCTAAGAACTTTCAGTTTCTTGATTATACAAACTAAGGACGAATGACTCAACCAAGGTGCCACCACAGCAAGATTCCTGTAGCCATCAGCAAATCCTACCACTACCCCAAATACATTTGGAAAAAAGTGTTTGTTTTTTTGTTTTTTTAAGTGAGGGGAAAATATATTAATGAGTTGGGAAAAGAGCAAGTAGTATTTGAGAATCCTGATGAAACTAACAAATAGAGCAGTCAGGGAAGCAATAGATCTGAGTGCCACCTTGCAAACCTTTAAAGGGAGAGGTATAACCAGGAAAACAAAATACAAAACTACTAATGTTGCAAGGTTATCAGCTCCACTCATCCTATGAGCAAGCACATTTCCGTGGATCATTGAAAGTTATGGAGAGAAGATACCAATGACCTGTACATTTCTGAGAGTCAGAGGTAGAAGAGGCTGGACAGCAGGGATGTGTGTGTGTGTGTATGTGCACGCTTGCATGTGGATATACACATTTCTACAAGGGAATTTGCAGAATGGTGTTTTGGTTAAGACTGTGGGCCCTGAGGCAGCTACTTGAGGTTCAAATTCTGGTTGACACCGTTATGGGCTCAGTGAATTTGGGCAAGGTAGCAATGTACCTAATCTCTCTGAGGCTCAGTTTCATCATCTGTGTAATGGGAAAACATTAGCATCATAAGGTTAAACATAAGTTTAAATGACTTAATACATTTAATGTGCTTAGAGAAGTGCCACTTACAAATCACCAATAAAGGTGGATTTTGTTAGTTGAATATGTATAGAAATGCAAATGAATGGGAGTAGAGAAGAAAACTTAAAAATTTTAAATTAAGGTGTAATTAATTATATGAGTAATGCACTAATACATTCTTACAAAAATGAGAGCTTTGCAATTAAAACCAAAATCTCCATTGACTGTCCTCCCCAACCCCCATGTAATTCTCCCTTCCAGAGTTTATTAAGTAGAAGTTCATTAACGTAACTACAGTCCTTTTACTGTTATATTTTGTGAATATTTTTTTAACATAATAGCATCATAGTCTATATATTGTTCTGCAACTTGCTTTTTTCACTCAATAATGCATTTTGGAGGTCCTTTCCTGTTATTATGTATAGATTCACTTCATTATTTTAAACTGTGTGGAACATAGATTTACCATAATGTATTGTAACACTTTTTGCTATATGATTTTATTATTTCTAGCTTTTTATGACCCAAAATTGCTGCAATAAACTCCTTGTACATGCTCTCTTTTGCAATAAGGATAATACTAAGACTGGGACCCAGTAATTGCTGGGGTCATGGAATATGTTCATTTCCAATATTAATATACTTTTATGTTGTGGTAGAAAAGATACCTCAGCTTCTCCTATTTTCCTCACTACCAGAGTAAAATGTTATATTAATTTCCTTTTGTTGTATATTGTACTCTAAATAGGTAATTCTGTTATTTCTCTTCTAACATGAACATTTATTCTTTTACAAATTTCATTTCATTATAAAATTAGTGTATCTTATTAAATCAAAAATTTGGAAAATACAAAAGGGTAGAAGGAAAACAAGTAATCTCCCTATTCCCATGAGCTTAGATATTAAGTACTCAATAAGGGGATACTTTCCTAGGGAATTTTAAAAAATTATAGTATAGTAACATTTAATTTTAAAAACCAGGCTACCATTATGCTATTTTAATAAATTACGGCTTAAATATACCAAGAATTTAGATTATTTGGATTTCTAGCTGAAGAATTTAGGAAGCAAAGAACTTGTGCATTTTATATGTTAGTGACAAAGACAATATTCCACACTTTATTAAGTTTTTGTTCTTTTTTGAATAGTGGTCTTTTTACAAAACACAAAGTTATCATTACTTTTTCCAAGACCTGTATGGTAGTTATAATAGTAATAAGGATTATTTTAAAGTTGGATTTAAAAGTTATTTATGATATTTGTCATACTTAGAATGTGCTCATCTCTAGAGTTTTTATGAGTCTTTATGTTTTTATGAGAGTTAAAAATGCGTTTTCAATAGGATAGTCTAAAACATTCAGCTGGACAGCATAAATTACATGAAATTTAAGTAGGTGATGCAAAAATTAATAACTCACAAATAATGAGCAAAATTAGTAATTTTGTGGTTCTCATTAAACTTAAAACAAATGAAGATTTGCTTAATTTCAGTCGGTGAACTAAATTAATTGTAAATTGTTCCTGCCACATGGTGGAGCCACTTTAACTCGTAAGAGAAGTAACTAGCTAATTATTGTTAGTATGGTTGTGTTCTACCCTTTGCTTTATGAGAATTTCTTAAGAGATCTTGGTTACTTTTATGCTGTTATTTTTAACAATCACTTAAAAGTAATTTCAAATTGTTCTATTTATTTTTATATTAGCATTCATTAAGAGTTGGTACCAAAGCTCATGCTGAACAGTGTGCACCCAAATATGTAACTTTTAAAGAGATGTTAGCTATAATTCACTGTCACAAAGAAAGCCAAACGATTGCCTTGATGTACTGTACCACTGATTTAGAAAAGAGCAGTTGCTAAATATTACAGATAATGCTAAGAAAATAAAGAGCAACATTGAAATAGAAATGTTCTACAAAGTTGTAAGTATATGGGCTCTGAGAACCAATTCCCCATTTTTCTCCCCATGAAAAAATCACCCTTAAGTTGTGCAAGATTATAAGGAATACATATTTTATAAAATTCAGCTGACTCATATTGAGACTTATCTGAATGATTATTATAAGTAAATCCTGCCACAAGATTATGATTCCTTCCTTTGCTTTTTAAGTAGTATTAATACTAAGGGAAGGCCAAATGTTGTCAAGTAGTTTGAATAGAGAACAATTATGGGAAAATGGAATCACCACAAGTTAGATGCTATAAGTATGTGGAACTCAATGTACGATTAGTATGTGGAATTCATCATTCACATGGCTGTACTGTGTAGAGCTCATCTTTTATATAAACCATTTAGCTATAGTTGATTAGCAGCAGGTGTAGTAATAATTATGTAGTGAAGAACTTTTCATTAAATTTAAAAACATTTCCTTCAGTATTGTACTGCTGATACAATACTTGGCCTGTCAAGTGAATGAATTAACAATTCAATATGAATTTATTTTTGAACAAAGGAAAAATAATAATAATGAACATCATTTACAAAATCAGAAGAATCAAGTTGATGAGCAAAACCCAAAACCACATATATATTTTTCAAATATTAAACTGAAAATTGGTGGTTTTGTTTCACCGAAACATCATTTATTATATTAAAATCATTAATTTGATTTTTAATGATTTTGAAGTTTTGTGCATGTTTAACTTGTATTTTTTTAATAATTGTATAACAGTACTACACACATAGAATTTATACACTATTTTATGTTTCCACATGTTTAGATAGCATTATCTTAAAAGTAATTTAGTTAACACTGGGGTATGTGAAAACTATTTGTCCTTTAAAAGAGTTGTAGCTGACTCAGCTATTGCTATGTGGTCCTGGAAACTCTGAGTTTGCTTTTGCAGATAGCTTTTCTCTGCTCTGTTTCTACCACTGCTGCCAGAGTGTGGCTGGAGCCCATATCATAGAATTGAGGTGCAGGAGGCAGATACTGGAGGAGCAAGTTCGAACTATTGCACAGAGTCAGGGGGCTGAGACTTTGAGCTGGTGTTTCTACCACTGCTGCCAGAGTGTGGCTGGAGCCCATATCATAGAATTGAGGTGCAGGAGACAGATACTGGAGGAGCAAGTTCGAACTATTGCACAGAGTCAGGGGGCTGAGACTTTGAGCTGGGGAATCATGATGTGCACGGAGAGGTAAGCATGTACACTGAGCTGGGTTATGACCTTCCACTCTGTTTTTCTTTCTCTCTTTCATTGGACAAGGTCCTGCTTGTATCACTGAAATGCAAGCACTGTGTAAAACAGTTCAGAATGAAGTTCTCTACATTTTAGAATAAAATAAAATAAAATTTAGAGGGCCTGTGGACGCAGTTCAGTCTCCTTTTGCTGTTCACCCTCATTTGGAACACTGAGTCTAATACGGATGATGGGGCTTTTGTTCATCATATCCTATAAATTTCTTTTCATTTTCACTATCTCCAAAAAGATGTTCAGTAGATCCAGACTGACATTTTCATATTTGAGAGGTAAGTTCCCTTTACGCCCTTACTGCCCTCTCCAGGAATCTCCCAAATCACAGGTCAGCTGCAGTCGTTAGATCACCAGTGAAGCCCCAGGGACTTATTTCTCTCTGCCAGTGTTCACCATCTTCTGAGAGTTGAGATAAGGACAGGAGCTTTAGGAGCCGTGCGGGATTGTATTGGTCAATTTGGTTAAGCATACAACTAAGTTCCCAGAATCTCCTTCCACGTGTAGTTCTGTATTAGAGTTGGCCAAAAGATGAAATTGCATAAGATTTGGGAGGCAGAAGCAGTAACAATTACTCTCAGAGGGTCATTTGGTGAGAAAGAGTGATAGACAGATGCAGAGGAACTTGGTAGGTCCCATATTGTCCCTGTTCCTCCATTCTACGTCCAGGTAATCTTTCTGACTCTTGGCCCAGGTGGCCAACAGTGATCCCAGGACCATCAACAGATGCTTGGCTGTGGACCTATGGAAGTGGTAGCTACATAGAGGTAAGAAATCCTCCACGAGATCCCCTTCACAGTCTCACTATGGTGGCTGAAAGTGTTTAGCCTCTTGGATTTTCCTTTAAGCCCCAGCTTGTCCATTTGAGCTACTGCTTCAGACAGACAGGTTAGTGATCTTTATTCTGATCCTCTGACTCTTTCTTTCAGACCTTTACTTCTCCACCTCCTCCCACATTTGTAAGGTCTAATTCTATAATAAATCCCTATTCCTTTTTTCTGTATCATTAACTGTGGTTTTGTTTCCCTGGCTTACTCCTAAGTGATAAAAATTATTGGTCCTAGAAGTGATTCCAGAAGAATAGAATCTTAAGTATGAGAATTTGGTGCTGATTCTCTGATTCGACTAGGCATTAATGACCCTATTGCCAATGGTAAACAGGACACTAGTAGACACTGACATCAAGCGCTAATTGAAGGCAAGGTGTTGGGTTACCAGTTAGCTGCTATCACATAGTACTTTAGTGGAAATAAAGAGTGTAAGAACCATGGGATTTACGGATTGCTTCAAAGTGCTGTGGAGAATCTGGAGGAAACAAATTAATGAACTCAGGGCACTACATTCTCAGCTCAAGATTAATGATTATGTATTGTAATGATGAATAAGCTAACTATCCTGATTAGACCATACACATTGTCCACAACTATTGATAGGCAACTTTGTACCCCACAAATATGTATAATAAATTATCTTTTAGTAATAACAAAAAAGATCCAGGTAAGAAACTTCAAAGTTTCTGTGACTACCCTGAAAGAAATCCTGTCTCTCATAGCTAGCTTCAGGGTCTGATATTTCTGAAAACCAGACCCAAAGACGAATCCTGTGTGTATCTGGATTACAACACCAATTTAACTCTGTCTGGAGCCATAGAGCCTGGCTGCCTGCCTGTCCGGAGCCAAAGAGCCTGCCCAGCTATCGCCTCAAGGCCTCAGAGCTTTGTTTGTTGTTATCTTCCATCCCTCCCCCTCCTGTGCACTATGGGTGTAGGTAACTTTGCAACTTGCCATAGATAACGGGAATTTTCCATTTACTGGAACAACCCGCCCTGCGGTTTTCTCAGTAAAACATCTGCATACTTCCTTATCTGCTGATTCTCTCCTGCTGTCTATATAAGCTGTGACCTTCTGGCTAATAAACGAGACTTGATCAGAATACTGTCTTGTCTCCATTTCTCGTGTCTCTTGTCCCATCCAATTCCCACTCCCCCCTCCAGGGTCTGCGTTGAATATCCCGCGGGTCGGGACAAACTCAAGGTCTCTTATGGTTAAAATTAGGGCATTGATTGGGATAGAATTGGAACCTGAAAATTGAGATGGCAACATGTGGGCAGATTCTAATGAAACTGAAGAACTTGATGTTCCCGTCTCCTTTCCCATCAGAAGTAAGCTTCCCTCTCCTATCTGAGGAGTTTAGTACCCCCTTACATGAAGAAGCCATGATGACTTATCCTGTGGACAAATGCTGAGACTCCTCAAGACTCACTCTCAACACCTTTCTTTGTTTTTATACTGATAATCAAATTCAAGTCTCAGCAGGCTCCAAGGGGACAGGTGCAAAATGATGAGGTGCCATACATGCCAAAAGGATGTCAAGATTTTTCTAATTTTTATTTGAAAACTGTCCAGAGGTTAGATTGTAAATTTTCCTTCTTCACTTCTCCTAAAAGACCTGTAGTCATTTACAAAGATCATAGTGCATTGAGGAAGGGAAAATAACCAGACTTTTTGGGGATTTCTGGATGCTGGCTCTGAAATGATACCAGTTCTTGGAGACCCAATATACTACTATTACCCACTCACCAGAGTAGGGGTTTATTGAAGCCAGATGATTAATGGTATTTTGGCTCAGGTCTATCTCACAATGCATCCAGTGGGTCTCTGAACTCACCCCATGGTTATTTCTCAAGCTGTAGAAGCTTAATTGAAGGAGATATACACAGCAAATTGAAGAATAACGACACTGATGATCTGATATGTGGAGTGAGGACAAGTGGAAGTCATTAGAATTGCTTCGATTCCAAAATAGTAAATCCAAAGTAATACTGCATTCTGGAAAGACTACAGATTAACGCCTTTATGAAGGACTTTAAAAAAGCAAAGCTGGTGATTTGCACCACATCTGCATTCAACTCATCTACTTGGCCTATGCAGAAGACAGACAGATCTTGAAGAATGATGAAGTATTATCGTAAACTTAATTAGATGGTGAATACGATTGCAGCTGTTAATCCAGATGTGGTTTTATTGCTGGAGGAAATCAACACATTCTTTGACAATTGATATGTGAGTATTGATATAGAAAATCATTTCTTTCTCTATATGTCGGTTAGTAGAGATTACCAGAACTATTTTTCTTTCACTTGGAAGGGCCAGCAATGTACCTTCATTGTTTTGCCTCAGGGTTATCTACAACTCTATCCTATTCTATGCCAAAGTGAATTGATTGCCTCTCCATTTCACAAGACGATGTATGGATACACTGCACTGATGAACCAGGGGGCATGAAATGGCAATGACTTTAGACACGCTGGTAAGACACATACAGGCAAGAGGGTGGGAAGTAATAAATATAGAAATGTAGGAGCTTGCTTTCTCAATGAACTTTCTTGAAATCCATTGTTTGAGGAAAGTTGAAATACCTCTTTCAAGGTGGAGTTCAAGTTGCTATATCTGATCCCTCCTACCATTAAGAAAATCTCAATTCCTAGTGTGTTTCACTCGATTTTGAAGGCAACATATATCTTACTTGGGTGTGTTGTTATAGTCCAGACCTATTTACTGACCTGTTTGCAGTAGGCTGCCATGCAAGCTTACCTGCCACTTTGATCATATAACACAGATTATTCAGTGGTGCTTAAAGTGTTTATTGAGTCTTTGATAGGCCTCTTAGGTGAATGACAGACTTTTGGGATCTGGGAGCAAAGCCATGCCATACTCTGCAGATAACTATTCTCCTTTTGAGAAACAACTCTTGGCTTTTTACTGGGTCCTAGTAGAGACTAAGTATTTGATCAGGGACCTCCAAGTTTCCATGTAACCTGAAATGCTCTTTATGAAGTGGGTATTGCTTGACCCACTAAACCATAAAGTTGGGCACACCATGCCTGGGAGTGGTGTGTATGAGATCAGGGTTGAACACATCCTGATAGCACATAGAAGTGATATTAGCAAGTGACTCAAATTACCATACTTCCTAATTCTGCCACACTACCTCATCTCTTTCAGCCTGCACCCACAGCCTGCACCCACAGTCTGACCAAGAGTTTCTTATGACCAGTTAACTGAGGAAAAAAATTGGACCTGGTTTATAGATGGTTCTGCACAGTATGTCAGTACCACCCAAAAGTGGATATCTATAATACTGCAGTACCACTCAAGGGTAGACCTGAAGGGCAGTGATGAAAGGAAATCTTCCCATTGGGAAAAACTTCAAGCATCTGGTGGTTCATTTTACCTGGAAGGTGATATGGTAAGAATAAAGTACTTAACAGTTCGACTACATGGTCAGGTACTTTGAAGGAACATAATTGGATAACTGGGGACATAGAAATCTGGGAAAGAGGTTGATGGAGAGATCTCTCAGAATGGTTATAGAATATGAAAATATTTGTGTCCCATGTGAATTATCACCAAAAAGCAACCTCAGCAGAGGAGGATCTTAATATTTAGGTGGACAAGATGATCTATTTTATAGATGTCAGTCAGCTTCTTTTACCAGAAACCCTTGTCCTTCCCAATGGGCTAATGAGCAAACTGACAAGGTGAAGGCTTATGCATGGGCTCAACAACATGGGCTCCCACTGCCCCAAGGCCCGTCAGGCTACAGCCACATTGTGTGTTCAATTGTCCAAGAGCAGAGACTACAACTGAACCCCTGATGTGCCACTGGTGGTGTTTTAGTCCATTTCTGTTGCTTATAACACCTGAAACTGGGTGATTTATAAAGAAAAATGAAATTTATTGCTTACAGTTTCTGAGGTTGGCAAGTACAAAGTCCATCTGGTGGTGATGACAGTGACCCAGGGGTCTCACACTGCACAACGGTGGAAGCAGACAGAGCAGAGAGAGAGAGACAGACTCTCCTCTGTCTTCTTTTAAAGCCCTCAGAACTATGCCCATGACCACCATTTTTAATCCATTCACTTCGGCATGGTCCTACAATCTAATCACCTCTTCAAGGCTCCACCTTTCAATTACCATGATAGGATTTCCCACCCTTTTAACAGTCACAGTGGGGGCCAAGTTTCTAATACATAAAACTTTGGGGACACAATTCAAGCATCAGTGAGTTTTGGGCAGACATAATTCAATCCACTACAGGTGGCATTCACTGAAACATCCCACTCAGGTCTCCATCAAGAGAACCTATGTAGGAGAGCATGGCTGAGTGACAGCTTCATAAATCATTTCTTTAGATTTACCACTGCATTTGCCATGGGGTCTTGCAGTCCCAGGCTGCTCCAAGTCAATGATTGAGCAATGAGATTACTAGTGCCAGTTCACTACTGCAGGTTGCAAGATTCCTCTAATGGGCTACTTTGGCATGCATACTCCCCATTGGCTGGTGGAAACTTCTTAACTCTTTGTGCCAAAACCTCCTTACTTGCTCTTCTCTTTTTACAGGTGTCAGATCTCACCACAGTCTGAAGATCCTCCCTGCCAACTCTAGTTTATTTCCCCATATTCTTCATAGGTGTTTCCTCCAATAAACCTCTAATCCTGTCTTAGCACTTTTTTTTGTTTGTTTTGGAGGATTCAGACTGATACAGTTGGTATCAAGAATTGTTCAAGAAAACAAGTGGGGCTTGTGACTGACTCACTCACCACTCAGCTGGCCAAGGGGATCCCATTGCTAGTGAGTTTTGAGGCAAGGATAGTTTCTAGCACAAGGAGGAGGCCCAATTGCTGAAAATTTCACTATTGATTGTGGTGGCAGGGAAGTGTTGATGTAAGAAAATTCCCTTGCAGGTACAGGGATTGAGGCATTTGAAAGACATGAGGTGAACAATACCTACAAAGAGAACAGAGTTCACTGGTTATTGCTAATTTATATTAAAACCCTGAAAAGTGATTATGAGAAATGACAGCATTAACAAACAGTAAAAGGCTAAGTTTGAAAGCCAGAGGGCCTCTTAGAGAACTAAGAGACCCTTATCTCATACAGAGCAAGGGCAGACACAGCTGAGAAGGAGATAGGATCTGATAGAATTGTAGAGCTCCAGATGTGTTTAAATGCTCAGCCAATGAAGATCTGTTATGCTGCAGTAATAGGTCCCTGGCTTGGGAAAATCAGGAACTGTGATACATGGAATGGGGATGTCTTGATGGATGCCCCTGAGGATTTTTGTTCTGAACCCTCACAGCTTGCAGAGTTGGCCCACCATAGTAGTAAGAACTAGCTTTTTCCCCTATATAGAAAGATGCTGCAAATGCTCCCCCCTGAAAGGCAACCAGTGCCCCATCAGGAACTACCTCCCTTCTCCTCCTGGCCTGCAGGCTGGTAACTAAGAGTTATATCCTAGCATGACCATTATGAGCCAGGTTATTTTGGACCTGCTAAACTTAAAGTTGAGTGGGCCTAGGAGCTCTCCATTGTAAAATGGAAATAATACATCTAGGATTGAGCTCAACTTGGACCAAAGTTCACAAGTAAATTGCATGAGCAGGTAGCCCAGACCCCCAGGACACTTCACACAATTGCACCAATGCCCCTCCCACATCTTTCGTCTATGGCCATATTGGGTGGGGCATATGACTAGCTGAAGGAGAAAGAAAATGCTTGAGCTTGATTTATAGATGTATTTGCTTGATATGTATGTCCAAGCCAAAAATGTATAGCAACTGCATTATAGCAATATTTGGGGTTGGCCTCGAAAGGCAGTAGAGAGAGAAATTTTTCCCAGTGTGTGGAGCTGTGAGCAGTGCTCTGGTAATCCACATTTTGTATGGCAGAAAAAGTGGCCTGAGTTGAGAATATACACATACACACACACATGTGTGTATATGCACACATATACATATACATGTGTCTTTGTGTGCACATATATGCACATATATATATGTACACACACATATATGTATGTGTGTTTTTATGTATATGTTCATGTGCAGTGGCCAATGGTCTAGCTGGCTGGTCAAGGGCCTGGAAGGAAAAAAGCTGGAAGATTAAAGACAGGGGTCTGGGGAAGAGGCATGAGAATGGACACATGGGAATAGACACTGAGCTTGAAGATTTTTACCTTATATCCTCACACCCATCAGAAAACATCTACTATGGAAGTGGCATACAATAAGTAAGATAAAATGAGTCTAGCACTGAATAACCAAGTAGACAAAGTGACTCCATCAATTGATGTTAGCTGGCCTTCATCATGAGCCCACTTGAAACTTGCATGATGAATGTATGAATAGAGCGCCTATGCCATGAATGGTCATGGAGGCTTTGCATAGACCCAATAACATGGACTTTCACTTACCAAAGGTGATATAGCTATTGTGAGTTTCCAATCTCCCAGCAACAGAGATCAATCCTGATATGGCACTCTTCCTCAAGTACATCACCAGCCACATGTGGGCAAATCAACTACTCATACCTCCTTCTAACCTGGAAGGGTCAACAGTTGTAGGGATATATACTTATTCTAGGTATGGGTTTGCTTTTCCTGCCTGCAGATCCTCAGCCAGAATTATCACCAATGGCTTTATGGAATGTCTGGTCCACAAACACGAAATCCCATACAACTTAACATCCAACCAGGGGACTCACTTTATAACAAAGGGAGTAGAAGAGTGGGCCTATGACCATAGTTGAATCAGCACTGGAAGAAATGAACTTCATAGAGTGCTGGAATGGCCTACTAAAACTGAAATGACAGATCAGAGACAATATATTATAAAGAAGTGATGAGGGGAATTTATATGTTAAACCAGAGACCTCTATGTCTCTGTGTCCCCAATAGGAAGAATACATGGATCTGGGAAATGAGTGGGAGAAGTAGGAGTGGCCTCACTTATTCTCACTCCCAACCACCTATAGGGATTTTGTGCTTCCTGTCCCCACAACTTTGGACTCTGCAAGGTTGGAGGTCCTGGTCCCCAAAATAGCTGCTGTCTTGCCAGGGGACATAGCAAGGGTCCCATAAAATAAAAAGTTATAGCTGCTGTGTAAGAAACCACCCCAAATGTAGGTGCTTTAAAGCAATATTATCATCTCATAAAGTCCTATGGATTAAATGGGCTCAGCTAGGTGGTTCTTGCTTGGGGTCCCTCATGTGTTTACAGTCAGCAGTTGGCTGGGCTGGATTTACAATAGTTGTGAAAAAAAAAGTACCTAGGAATCAATTTTAATAAGGAGATGAAAGATCTCTACAATGAGAACTATAAAACACTACTGAAAGAAATTAAAGAGGACACAGAAAGGTGGAAAGACATACCATGCTCTTGGATTGGAAGAATTAACATTGTGAAAATATCCATATTATTCAAAGTGATTTACAGATTCAGTATAATCCCCATCAAAACACCAATGACATTCTTCACAGAAATAGAAAAAACAATCCTAACATTTTAATGGAACAACAAAAGACCCTGAATAGCCAAAACAATTCTGAGCAAAAAAAAAAAAAAAAAAAAAAGTTGGAAGCATAACACTACCTGACTTCAAATTATATTCCAAAGCTATTGTAACCAAAACAGCATGGTACCAGCATAAAAACAGACACTCAGACCAACAGAACAGAAGAGAAAATCTGGGAATCAATCCACATACTTACAGCCAATTGATATTTGACAAAGGCAACAAGAACATACACTGGGGAAAAGACTGCCTCTTCAATAAATGGTGCTGGGAAAATTGGACATCCATATTCAGAAGAATGAAACTGGACCTGTAGCTCTCACCATATTCCAAAATCAACTCAAAATGGATTAAAGACTTAAATATAGGACCTGAAACTATAAAATTCCTAAAAGAAAACATAGGACAAACATACCAGGAAGTAGGACTGGGCAAAGACTTTATAAATAAGACCCCCAAAGCACAAGCAACAAAAGAAAAAATAAACAAATGGGATTATAGAAAACTAAAATCTTCTGCACAGCAAAGGAAACAATCAACAGAGTAGAAAGACAACCTATGGGATGGGAAAAAATATTTGCAAACTATGCATCCAACAAGGGATTAATATCCAGAATATATAAGGAACTCAAGCAACTTCACAATAAAAAACCAAATAATCCAATTAAAAAATGGACAAAGGAGATGAATAGACATTTTTCAAAGGAAGACATACAAATGGCCAACAGGAACATGAAAAAATGCCCAGCATCACTAGTCACCAGGGAAATGCAAATCAAAACCACATTGAGATATCATCTCACCCCAATTAGACTGGCTATTATTAAAAAGACTTTGAATAACAAATGCTGGTGAGGATGCAGGGAAAAGGGAACTCTTCTACACTGTTGGTGGGACTGTAAATTAGCACAACCATTATGGAAAACAGTATGGAGGTTTCTCAAACAACTACAGATAGAACTACCAAATGATCCAACAATACCACTACTGGTTATATATCCAAATGAATGGAAATCATCATGTCAAAGGGATACCTGCATTGCCATGTTCATTGCAGTTCTATTTACAATAGCCAAACTATGAAACTAACCTAAATGTCCATCGACAGATGACTGAATAAAGAAAATGTGGTATATATACACAATGGAATACTACTCAGTCACAAAAAAGAATGAAATTCTGCTATTTGCAGCAACATAAATGAGCTTGGAGAAAATTTTTTTAAATGAAATAAGCCAACACATAAAGTGAAATACTGCATGTCATTCGTAACTGGGTACTAAGAGAGAGAGAGAGAGAGAGAGAGAGAGAGAGAGAGAGAGAGAGAGAGAGAGAGGACCACAATAATATGTTGAACTTTCAAAAGAAGAGAAACAAGCCTAAGGATATTAGAGATGGGGGGAGGGAGGAAGGAGGATTGGGGAGTTATTGGTCAAGTAAGGGGCATAAAGAATAATTACGATTTGTAACTATGAATATGCTAATAATAAATAAAAAATAAATAAGAGAAGTTGGCTGGGCTGGAGTCATCTGAAGACTCAGTTGGGGATGACATCCTAGATGGTTTCTTCAGTGACATGATTGGAGCTCGGGATGAAATGACTGAACAGCTGAGGGCTGACTAGGCATCTCTCTGTACCTTTGGCTTGCCTGGACTTTCTCACAGCATGATGGTATCAAAGTATTGGAACTGCTTACATGGAGGCTGCCTTTCCTCAGAGTAAGTATTCCGCAAGACCAAGAGAAAAACTGCAAAGATGATTTTGAGCAAGCCTCAGAAGTCATATAACATCACTTTTACCATGTTCTATTTTAGTCAAGTCACAGAGCCAGTTCAGTTTCAAGGGGACAGCACTACACAGAGGTCTCAATACTGTAAGGTGTGGTTCACTGGAAAGCCACCTTTGGAGACTAGCTGTCACAGTAGACCTGAATACTTTCTGAAAAGAGATTCTTACATTAATAACTGTTGTCTTTACCAATAAATATTTATGGAGAACCTATAGTATATGCAGAGCCTGAATGTAAGCACAAGAAACAAAGATGGCATTGCTTCTATCCTCAAAGTTCACTCTGCCATGAAATATTCACATTAACACTGAAGCTAAGAGTAGGCTGGGAATCCTCAAAATGAGAATTAATGTACTGGTACTGATGGACAATGTCTGTATTATAGCTCTCTGAGGTGAAATAAATAGATTGATAATGAGCTTCTGTACATAGCTGTATCAACAATAAAATGATGGAATACTTTCCTAGCTCAAAATTTTTACAACCCAGTGATTTTCAATCTGGTAACTCATTCCTCACAAAAGTCATTTCTCATAAAACCTGCTTACGTCAAAGAATTGTTTAGGAGGATACATTGGAATAATTGTCAGAAAGGATCTTGTAAACTATAAACAATGATTCAAATGTAAGAGACAGTTATTACCTTTTGAAAAAGAACTCATGGTAGGTGTGATATAATTATTTGTTGAATATATGAATTAGAATATAAAACATATTCTTAAAACAAATTTAACATATGGGAAGCTCAGCTGTTGTTTTTTTTTTAAGTTATAATATTATTGCTCACTCAGCTTCATTACACTTGCTAATTTTTTGAGTTCGTGTTTTTATCCTTTTTTTGTCCCAAATTTATGGCTTGATGGAAAAAAAGTAGGTGAAAGGGAAATGAGTCAGGGAGACAGCTGCATGTTTAGGTGATAGTGTCATTTATTTATTTATACATGCATCAGATCTTTATTTGTTTGCTGAGTAATTCAGACAAAGTCCTGGGCTTCTTGATGCTTGTATTCTGGTGGATAGACAGACAAGAAATACATGGACAAATATGTAATATGATGTCTGCTAATGATGATTGCCATGAAAAAAATAAGACAGGGTAAGGAGTAAAAGGGATGAGTTGGGTGGGCATGATCTTATATAGCTTTGAAGGAAAGACCTTTTTGATGAGGTGATGATTGGGCAGTGGCTGAATGATGTGATGGAGGGGGCCACCTGGGGCAAGACCATTCAAGGACAAAGACCCCGCGGTGGAAGCCTGCTTCACATTCAAGAAATATCTAGGCTGTTTTAGGGTAAGAGTGACCATGACAGAGTGAGAAAAGTGAAGAAACATAGACCTTGGAAGTTTCCTATTCGTCACATTCTGCATAATGCTGGGAATACCAGGTGAATGAAACATAAACTCTGCCTTCAAAGAATAGAGTATCCTAGAGGAAGCAGGCATTACAGTACAATGGGACAACTGCTACGCTGGGGGTGTGTACAAAGTTCAATGGGAGCCAGAGTAGAGAGAGTCTAAATTTGCCTGGAAGATCAAGGAAAGATTCAGAGTGGAGATATCAGGGGACCATGAGGAAGGGGTGGTGATGGGGTTGGGCACTCCAAGCCGAGGGAAAGGTATAGGCAAGTATGAAGGCAAGAGGGGTGCCAACTCATGATATTTCCTGAATTTGGTAGTTTGGTATTTCTAGAGTGTCAATGCTGATGAGAGGTGTGCCAGGAGATGAGGTTGGATTGGTAGCTAAGGGCACATTATAGATGGGATTATGCACTGCCAAGTCTCAAGAATTTTGATAAGCAAAGTCAAATAACTAAATTTGCCTTTTACACAGAGCCATGAGGCAGCTGGTTCAATGGTGGTGTCATTAACTAAGACAAGAAATACAAAGGTAGGAGAGCTTGGAGTAGGGGAGGTGAAGAGACGATGGGTGCTGAGCCGGTACAGTTTAGGTTGCCCAAGGGTCATTTGACCAAAAGACAGTTGGATATTTGGATCTGGAGCAAAATCAAGATGAGAGGCATAGTCATTAGCATATAGGTATTAGTTGCAATCATGGCACGGGCAGAGAAGTAGACTAAGGTTGAAGCCAGAAAAACAGCAGCGTTTTAAGGCAGGAAGGAGAGGAGAGTTGACTTTGTACGAATCACCATAGTGTCACTGATCACATCGTGCTCTCATATTCTGTTAAAACAGGAAGGAGAGAAGAGTTGACTTTGTACGAATCACCATAGTGTCACTGATCACATCGTGCTCTCATATTCTGTTTACAAGCCTAACTTCCCAAGTGAACTTGAACCCCTTGAAGGAAAACATTATAGTTCATTGTTCTCTGTTTGCATTCCTAGCAACTGCTCCCAGTGCCTTACACGTGGGACACTTACATATGTATTCAAATGAATGAATAAATAATTAGCTAATAAAAAGACTGTGGCTTGATATTTCTGCGTGGTACTTCCACCAGTTAGTGTGATATTTCACAGCAATAGTTCTTTGTGTCTTGTTACTTTTGTTACCTTTTTTATTATACAAGGAACACACATTTATTGAAAAAAAATTAGAAAAAAGGAAAGCGAAAAATATTACCCTTAGCCCCACTACTAGGAATAACTCTTGTTAACATTTTCATGTTTATCCTCTTAGACCACTGTGAACCACATATATAATTTAAAATTCTTAGTAACTACATTAAAAGAAAGCATTTAAAAATATAAAATTAATTTTAATATACCTTATTTAAATTCCATATACCCAAAAAATATCATCTCAACCTGTAATCAATTTAAAAAATATTAATGAGATCATTTACATTTGTTTTTCATATTGAGTCTTTTGAGGTCTTATATATACTTAATACCTACAGCATATCTCAATTTGGACTAGCCACAATTCATGTGTTTAATAGCCACATCTAGGTAATCGCCATGTATTGGACAGCACAGTTCATTACTCTTTTTGATATATATAATATGTATATTGAAAAGATATACAAATATATGATATAGCTATGCATAAAATTATAATTCTCCCTCCACAAAAGTAAGGTCATTTGAAACCTACAGCTTTGAAACTTTTTAAAATTAACTTTTAATTTTTGAATAGTTTCAGACTTACAGAGAAGTTATGAAATATAGTACAGTGTTCCCATAAACTTCATACCCACTGTCCTCTCTAATTAACATCTTACAATGGTACATAAGTCACAATTAGTAAACCAATATTAATACATTGTTATTAACTAAAGCTCATACTTTATTAGATTTACTTAGATTTTATTTAACGTCTTTTTTCTCTTCCAGAATCCCATCCAGGATACCACATTACATTTAGTCATCGTATCTTCTTGGGCTCCTCTTTGCTGTGATAATTTCTCAGACTTTTCTTCTTTTTGATGACATTGAGAGTTTTGAGGGGTATTGGTCAGGTATTTTGTAGAATTTCCCTCAGCTGGGATTTGTCTGATGATTTCCTTATGGTTACACTGGGGTTATGAGTTTTGGGGAGAAAGACCACATAGGTAAAATGCCATTTCACGTCATACCATAGCAAGGTTACATACTATTAATGTGACTTATCACTGTTGTTGTTAACCTTGATCACCTGGCTGGCGTAGTGTTTGCCAAAAAAATCTTTCTTACCCTTTTCCATGCTGTGATCTTTTTTTTTTTTTTCCTTTTTGTCTTTTTTCGTGACTGGTAACGGGATCGCAACCCTCGGTGTCATGCCCGTACCGCGCCAGCAACAGGATCGCAACCCTCAGTGTTGCACCCGCACCGCGCTCAACCAGTGAGCGGACTGGTCTCTATATGGGATCTGAACCCTCGGCGGGAGTGCCACCGTGCTCCCAAGCGCTGCACCTACTGAGTGCGCCACCGGGCCAGCCCCCATGCTGTGATCTTTGACAGGAGGTCACTGTGTATGTGGCCTACACTGAAGGAGTAGAGAGTAATGCTCCATCTCTCTGAGTTTGGAACGTCTACATAAAATTATCTGAAAATCTTCTGTATGGGAGATTTGCCTATTCTTCCCCACTTATTTGTTCAATCATTTATTTATATTAGTATTGACTCATCGTTGTTATTTTATACCTTGAATTACTACCCAATACTACTTTATTTTATTGCTCAAATTGTTCTGGCTTTGCCAAAGGGAACTTTTTCAGTTGGCTTCTACACTGCTTTGACATATTCCTATATTCTTAGCATTGTGTTTTTTTTTTTTTTTTGGTTTGTTTGTTTTTGAGCATTTGCTTTCTTTCTGGCAATGTAAGATTTTCCAAGTTTATCTTGTATATTCCCCGACCAGCCCTAGAATCAGCCATTCTCCAAGGAGCTCTGGTTCCTTTTTTTGAAAAATGGTGTTAGAAACCAAATTCTGGGATCTAAGCATTCTTGTTGCTACTGGGGCCATTGCTTTCCAGCTGGCAGAGCAAGGAAATGTGTGTATGCATACTACCCCTGTATATACACGTATTTCTATATGCATCCGTCTGTATCTGTATTGAGCCAACCATGAGCTCATAATGTCTGTTACTTTTTTCCACTTACTAATATATTATGATTCACAACATTTTTTCATATCATCAAATATTCATAAGTTGCTTCATTTGACCATAGTGTTACCTTACGTGGATGTGTAAAAATTTATTTAACCAATTCACTATTGTTGGACATTTACATTGTTCATGATTTCTGTTGTTACACATTACATTCTGATAAACATCCTTGTGCAGGCATCTTTATTACATATCATATTCTTTCCTAAGCATAAATCCCTAGAACTAAAGTGGCTGGGTCAAAAAATATGATCATTTTTAAGGCTTTGATATTTATTGCCCAAATTTCCCTCAAAAAAAGTTGTAGAATTTTGTGTTTTCCACCAGCAGTGTACGGTAATGTCTGTCACTCTCATTTTTGCCAACACATAATATTATCTTTGTCAATCTGATTGGCAGAAAATAGTACCTGATTGGTTTCAAAGTTACTTTGATTGTGTAGTGATGGGCAGTTATTGTATGTTTATTAGTTATCAATATTCTTCTTTAGTGAAATGCCTGTTATTTTCTACTATCATTTTTTTTCTATTTGTGCTCATTTTATTTCTTCTGATTTGGAAATATTTTTTATATACTAATGATATGTATCTTTTGCTTTGATATATATTATAAATATTTTCTATTTCATCATTTGTCTTTTAATTTTGTTTCCAGTGTTTTTAATATTCAGGTGCTTCAATTTTGTTCAGTCAAATCTGTCCATTTTATTCTTTATAATTTCTGCCTTTGTTGTAGTTTTTGTAAAATACTTGTACTTTTTCCAAGTTATATAAGCATTCATCTATACACTCTTCCAGTACTTTTATAATTTAAAAACTCATAAACCTTTTTATTTAGAATTTATTTGTTGGGGCAAAGATCTAATTTTATTGATTTCCAGGTGGTTATCCAGGCATCATCAAACAACTTATTGACAAGCAGTTCTGGTTTGAGATGCTAACTTAAAAAAAAAAATTATTTATTCATGTTATTTTTTACATTCTAAGATGTTGTTGTGGAGCAGTTTGGGGGAGGGGGAGAGGGAAAAGGGAAACGGAATAGGGTGGGAGGATTAAAAAGGAGGGGGGTTGCTTGGTCAAGGCCAGAGGCAGCCCCCTCATTCCAGCAGGGGAGAACAGGGGGGTTCTGGCAGCAGCTCGGCAGTTGTCACTGGGCTGGTTGTGGATGTTGGGGGTGTGTGGCTGATGAGATAGTAACTTTAACGTAAGCAAAATTCTTACTTATAACTTGAATCTCTTACTCATAACTATAGATTTCTATTGGTCTGTCTATCCTTGTATTGTCTCCTCATTATTTTAATTAGCATAGCTTTAGAACACATTTTAATATCTGATATGGCAAGTATTTAAATTTTTATTAGCTATAATTTCATTTATTCTTCTTGCTATGATGTGAGTGTTTGTCTTCTCCAAATCTCATGTGGGAGCTTGATTTCCAATGCAGTAGTGATGGAAGCTGATTTGTGTTACCAGAAGAGAGGGTCTGGGGAGGTTGGATGCTGGATGCAGACCACGTCCTCTACCAAGTACTTTATTTTTTTATTTTTTTTAAAAGATGACCAGTAAGGGGATCTTAACCCTAGTCTTGGTGTTGTCAGCACCATGCTCAGCCAGTGAGCAAACCGGCCATCCCTATATGGGATCCGAACCCGTGGCCTTGGTGTTATCAGCACCACACTCTCCCGAGTGAGCCACAGGCCGGCCCTCTACCAAGTTCTTGACTCTGCCACAGGAAAGAATTCAAGAGCAGAGTCATAGTAGAAAGCAAAACAGGTTTAATGCAAAGAGAAAGAAATACACATTTCAAAGACAAGTGTGGGCTGACTCAAGAGTGAGCCCAGCTCACCAAAGGCAGATTTAATACAAAAAGTAAGAAATATACACTTCACAGGCTAAGTGTGGGCTGGCTCCAGAGACAGTGAGCAGCAGCCGCAGCAAGTTTAATACAAAAGTGAGAAATACACACTTCGCAGAAGAAGTGAAGGCTGGCTTGAGAGAGTGAGCAGCAGCCCGCTAAAGGCAGGTTTAATATGAAAAGAAATATACACCTCACAGGCAAGTGTGGGCTGGATCCAGAGAGTGAGCAGCAGCCCCACCCTCCTCCTGGATTCTGCCTTTGTAGTTGGCTATTCTATACATATTCATGCTGTTTAATGAATATTCAACTATGGAGATAGTTCCCAGTTATGTAACACACTATGTAACATAGCTTTGTACATGCTAAGTTGGTCTCTTTGGAGCATACTCATTGGTGAAATTCCAAAATATACACTGAAAATTACTTAAAATTTATTTGGTGCTCTCTAGTGCCCACAGTGGAAGGTCGTTCAAGAACAAACTCCTTTTTACTGAGCATGCTTGGTTACTGGAATGATATAAGTCTGCTTTCTGCAGTCTCAGTCTCTCAGTGTCAGTGCTGAAAATGGGTGCGGCAAGCAACTGTGGCTCAGGACTCAGAGGAGGGTCTCGAGTCCTCAGGGAGTGGTTGGAGACTCAGAGGAGTGCCCTGAAACTCAAGCCCAGGGAAACTGAGCACCTCCTATCTCAACTGGATCGTGAAGACTATGCTCTCTTGAATGGATTAATCCGTTCATGGAGTAATGGGTTAATGGTTTAATGGGTTATCATGGGTGTAGAGTACATGAACATGCTCTTGTCATTCTCACCATGTGATTGCCTTTATCACCCCAGGACTCTGGAGAGTTCCCAGCAAGGAAAAGACCCTAAACAGATGTGCTCCCTGTACCTTGGACTTCCCAGCCTCCCAAACTGTAAGAAATACATTTCATTTTCTTATAAATTACTCAGTTTCAGGCATTCAGTTGTAAGCAACAGAAAATGGAATAATATGCTTCCAGATAACCTTTAAAATCATTTTCACAAGTTACAAAATAAAAATCCTTGTACCGTTTTGATTAGAAATGTGTTTAAATTTATGGATTCATTTGGCAGAGTTGAGTCCATGAGCAGGTAGAACATTTATGTGAAGACCCCAGACTGTTGAAGAAGTGACATTAGGTTAAAAGAAGCACTGATGATGGTTTTATGAAAGGTTTTCCTAGTTATTAAGCTTTCCCCACCCGGCTTACTGATCCAACGATCTGAGAGAAATGTGCTCAACTAATTATTCAACGTACAACAGTTGGAAGAGTTGTTTCCTCTCTGAACTCCTGCAGTGATTGGAGATCATTTTAAAGCAGTTCTTCAGCTGAGATATTTTACCCGTTATGTTTATGTATAATGATGCTTCCTAACCCAGCTGTTCCACAACAGTGAAAGCAAAACAAAACAACCTTCTCTCCTCAAACATTCTATTGATATTCTTAAACTCCCATGGTGTGCAAACTTTGTGTTAAGTAGTATGAGGAATTAAAACAAACAAACAAAAAACCAACAACAAAAAATGAAGGACTCTGTCTTTGAGAGGCTTGCAGGTCAGAGGGGGAGATATTACAAGTATAAATAGAAGTGCAGTACAAGGCAAGCAGTGGTAACTGTGCGCGCAGGTAAAAGTGCATTGCAGAGGGGAGGCAGTGGTGTGCTGGCAAGTACGCTCTGTGGGGCGTAAAAGCCATGATTTATAACATTTGCTAATTTCTGTGGTAAAAATATTTTCACCGTGGCTGAGTTCACATTGCTAATATAACATCACTGAAGGTAGAATTGGGAAGAGATGTGCACACTCAGCTCCCCAGCGGTGCTAGCTGACCTAGCACACCAGTGGAGAGAGGAATGACTTTCAACTGGGGGTTACCCCTAAGTGCCGTGGGAGAGATGTGAAACAGGCTTTGAAGGATGGTGAGCTTCAAAAGATAGAAATGGGGAAAAGAAATATACACCTCATATTGCAAGAAAAACAAATAGCAGAAACAGAATTTGGAGCTGGGAAAAACAAAGTCTCATGGAGAATCTGAAGTTTTGAGCAGGAAAGGTTCTTTGGAGGGACCCTTTAGGCAGATTAATCTGGCAGCACTAAGCAGGGCGAATCTGAGCAGGAAAGATCAGAAAGGGGAGACAATAGTTAAATGACCAGTGCAATCAAACAGGTTATAGGTATCAGATTTGTCCCTCCTGGGTGATGTGGGACGAAGGAGCCGAACAACCTATCTAATCTCAATAGTTTAAGGAGTTGTTTCCTTTTTGAACTGCAGTAAGCCAAAAAAAAAAAAAAAAAAATAATTTAAAAGAATTTTGTTTGTTCATTTATTGTATGCAATGCTATCTTTATTAGTGTTTTTAGTTAGGTCTCCTTTGATTGTAAATGATAGAAAATTCAACTCAAATTATCTTAAGAAAAAAAAGAAATTATATATTTATATATATATATATATATATATA
>NW_007732167.1:64473-96093 GCF_000696425.1 Galeopterus variegatus
AGAGAGAGAGAGAGAGAGAGAGAGAGAGAGAGAGAGAGAGAGAGAGAGAGAGAGAGAGAGTCTGGTTGTTTTTGGCGGCTGGCTAGTACGGGGATCTGAACCCATGACCTTGGTGTCTTAAAGCTGTGCTCCAACCGAGCTAAATGCCAATCCTCTCCCAAATTTATTGCATTGCATTGTGTATCCCAGCTTATGACTTTAGTGCACACTGCCCAACTTCCTCCTACCAGCTCCTGAGCTTCTTTGTTGAAGGGCTTTCTTCTACTGCCACAGCCTGTCTGGCAGACCTAAGTGTGGAGACTTAATGCTCCTATCTCCGGGAGCTGCCCTCAAGCAATGACATGCAGGATTTGGGGTAGAGGTACTCTGGCTCATTTGGCCTCAGGTGGGATGATGTGAGGAAAGTGTGTCATACTCATTCCCAAGTTTCCTTGGCAGGATTAAGCTCTGTGGCCACAGTGGCCGCTGACTTGATAACACTCCTTTATTGACTGACTTCCTCCCAGTTTCTCTTCCCTATGCTCCTCCCATGCCTCCATGGATCACCTCCCAACTTGTACTCCTTGTCTGCTTCTGGGGGAACTCATGCTAAGGCAGCTTGTGTGTGTAACTGCAAAGGCCTGGGTAGATCTGCTCTAGTTACAGCAGGGTCCAGAGCCTTCAACAGTGTTATCAGAACTCAGTTTCACTCTCTCTTTTGGGAGTCATGCTCTTCTCTTGAGGTGGGAAGAAGGTGGCTTGCAGCTCTGGGTTTACATCCTAGCCTGTCATATCCCCAGCAGCATTCCTAACAGTTCCAGATGAAATTTTGGGATGTGGGTTTGGGTCATGTGCTTATCCTTGAACCAATCATTGTGGTCAGAGAGATGAACTATGTTCATTGGTCAGGGGGCTCAGAGGTGGTGTAAGCCTCATCTAAAGTCAAACATGGGTAAGAGGAGGGAAGGCTTGGTTTATCCAAGGAAAATCAATCAAGGTGTTATTACCAAAAAAAGGAGATGGATGTTGAGCAGGCAGAAACAGCATATGCACACCTCGATCAGCTTTGCTACTATCATTTTTAGGCAACAGATTCAGAGATGAAATGCTTTCGAGGCTGGGGTCTTGTAACCACAACTCTGTCTTTCTTTGATACCAAATGTGGGAAGATCATTACAAGAACATCTATTAGCTTTCTCTCTAGCGGTTCCAACCACTGTGCCTTGTGTCTACCCTCTTTCTGTCCTGCGGGTTGTTCTCTCCTGGAGCAGGTGACTGTCCCATGCTGAGCCCTCAGAGTTTTTGTAAGGCTCTCTCTGTTACTTCTCTCACTGTGTACGCTGTGATATCACAGAAATAGACAGCTGAGTCTCTGAGTGTCAAGGCTGAGATTGTGAGCTTTAGGACTTTGTTTGATTTTTGAAACACCACAGAATATCATTTTTTTCTTGAGTTCTCATGTTCAGAATAGAGATGAGTGATGTAAATCATCTCTCCACTGGATAGCTGTTGATACCAATATATCCAAAAATAAGAAAAACTGACTGTAAATTTACAGTCCATGATCACAGATTCCCCCTCTTGTTTGTACACTACATTTGTAGATTGATCGATGCTCTGAGTATTGCTGGAAACTGTAGAAAAGAAAAAAAAGTGACCTATCTGCTGACATTGCTCAAAAGGAAGCTATCACAAATAGCTAGGTTTTGACCTAGAATATGAAGCGGAGAAAAACACAGTGCAGTTCTATTCTAACTTCTCTCTCAGATCTCTCTCAAACCTCCACAGGCCCAGGCTCCAGGGTTGGCAGGTTCCCTACCAATGCAGGTGAAGGCAGCGATGGTGCACAAGAGAGCAGACAGTGAAGGCTGCATTGTTGAGGCTCTTCCCACTGGTAAAATGGCTCCTGTTCTGCTTGTCACCTGACTGGCCCCTGCACTGTCCCTACAGCTGGTGGTCTTGTGGCCTTGCTACTTCAGAGTGGAAATGGGGTTTCTGCATATGTGAGCTTAGTCATGTCACCTGCTGTCTGGGTTCTGTGTTTACCATACCACCTCACTTCCTTCAGGACTGTTACTTTCCTCTAATAAACACAAAACATGCGGTATATTTTGAAATATTAAAGACAGTAAAATTCAACTCTAATCTCATCACACAGAGGTAAACATTGTTAACACTTTTTTGTATGTCTGTCATTATTTTTAAAAGCAAATGTGTACACTATAAAGAAATTGGGATTGTACTGAAAATTTTGTTTAACATTATGTATACGAATGTGCCATCACCTCATTCAACTGTATTTGAAAATGTGTTTTTTTAGTATTTCTTTTTAAAAGTTTTATTGTTAGTAAGAAGACTTAATACAAGATCTACCCTTTAAAAATTTTAAGTGTACAATACATTATTGTTTACTACGTGTACAATGTTGTATAGCAGATCTCTAGAGCTTATTCATCTTGGCTGACTGAAACTTTATGCCCATGGGTTAATAAGTCCCCACTTCCACTTGCCCCCAGCCCCTGGTAACCACCATTCTACTCTTTGATTTTATGAATTTGACCACTTTAGATATCTCATATAAGTGGAATCATGCAGTATTCATCTGAGACTGGCTTATTTCACTTAGCATGATGTCCTTCAGGCTCCTCCGTGATGTTACATATGGCAGAATATCCTTCTTTTTTAAGGCTGAATACAATTCCATTATATGTATATGCTACATTTTCTTTATTCATTTATCTGTTGATGGACAAGTTGTCTCCACATCTTGGCAAATAGTGCTGCAAAGTACATAGGAGTGGTAATATTCCTTCTTTTTTTAAGGCTGAATACAATTCCATTATATGTATATGCTACATTTTCTTTATTCATTTATCTGTCGATGGACAAGTTGTCTCCACATCTTGGCAAATAGTGCTGCAAAGTACATAGGAGTGGTAATATCTTTTAGAGATCCTGATTTCAATATTTTTGGATAAATACCTGGAGTGAGATTGCTGGGTTGCATGGTAGTTCTCTTTTCAATTTTGGGGGGAAACTCCATACTGTTTTCCATAGTGGCTGCAACATTTTGCACATCCTTGCCAACACTTGTTGTCTTTTGTTTCTTTGATAGTAGCCATCCTGATGGGTGCAAGCTGATATCTCATTGTGGTTTTGACTTGCATTTCCCTGATGATTAGTGATGTTGAACATTTTGGCCACTTGTGTGTCTTATTTGGAAAAATACCTACCCAAGTCCTTAGCTCACTTCTTAATCAGCTTATTATCTTTTTCACTGTTGATTTGTAGGAGTTCATTAAATATTTTGGAGATTAACCCCTAGCAGAAGGATAGGTCCTTGAATGACTTTGGCTGACCCAGCTCTTCCTCCTCCTGCTTGTGGTTCTCAGGAAAAATATAGAAGGCGAAATTCTGAGATAAGAAGAAAATGTTCAGAACAATCCATGGTGTGTCCCTGTTACTCCCAGAACAGGTTCTTCTGTGATACTTCAGCTCAGTGAACCAAGTTGCACCACGGGTATATAACCCCAGCTTGCAGGGTCCTTCAGTTGTGGTGCATTGTCAGGTATACGCACTCAAGACTTCATTTGCCTTGGGCAGCTTTCCTGATTCTTAGGGGACCAGCTGGCCATGGATCTTAGACTATCTGTGAGTAATAAATAAATCTTTGAACCCCACATCAAGTGTTTACAAATATTTTGTCCCATTCTGCAGGTTGTCTTTTCACTATATTATTTTCTTTGCTATGCAGAAGCTTTTTAGTTTGATGTAGTCCCACTTGTTTATTTTTGTTTTTGTTACCTGTGCTTTTGGTATCATATCCATGAAGTCATTGTCCAGACCAATGTCAAGAAACTTCCCCATGTTTTCTTATAGTAGTTTTATAGTTTCACATCGTATGCTCTATCTTTAATCCATTTTGAATTGATTTTTGTATATGGTTTGAGATAACGGTCCAATTTTTTTCTCCTGCATGTGGATATCTAGTTTTACTGACACCATTTATTGAGCAGACTATCCTTTCCCCATTGTGTATTCTTGGCACCTTGACCAGTTGGCCACGACACATGGGTGTATTTGTGGGCTCTCTATTTTGTCCCATGGTCTATATGTCTGTTTTTAACGCCAGGGCCATATTGTTTTGATTACTGTAGATTTGTAATATATTTTGAAGTCAGGAAGTGTGGTACTTCTAGCTTTGTTCCTCTTTCTCAAGATTGACTTGGCTAGTTATGGGATTTTGAGGTTCAATATGAATTTTAGAATTGATTTTTCTGTACCTGTAAAAAATAGCATTGGAATTTTGATAGGGATTACATTAAATTTTTAGAATGTTTGGGTAGAATTTAGAATTTTATCAATATTAAATCTCCCAATCCATCAACATGGGACATCTTTCCATTTGTTTGTGTCTTTTAAAATATCATTCATCAATGTTTTGAAGTTTTTCATTGTACAAGTCTTTTACCTCCTTAGTTGTTTATTTCTAGGTATTTTATTCCTTTCAATGATATGGTAAGTGGAATTATTTTCTTTATTTCTTTTTCAGATAATTTACTGTTAGTGTATAAAAGTTCAACTGATTTTTGTATGTTGATTTTGTATCCTGAAACTTTATGGAATTTATTGATTAGTTCTAACAGTTTTTTGGTGGAGTCTTTAGTTTTCTACTTATGTCATCTGAAAACAGGCACATTTTTACTTCTTTCTTTTCTATTTTGATGTCTTTTTTTTTTCTTGTCTAATTTCTCTGGCTAAGGCTTCCTTTACTATTTTGAATAGAAGCAGTGAGAGTGAGCATCCTTGTCTTTCTGCTGATGATCTTAGAAGAAAACCTTTCAGCTTTTCACCAGTGACTATGATGTTAGCTGTGGGCTTATCATATGTGACTTTAATTATGTTGAGGCACACTCCTTCTATATGAAATTTGTTGAGAGTTTTTATTATGAAATGATGTCTGATTTTATGAAATGGCTTTTCTGCATCTGTTGAGACTGTCATATGATTTTTATCTTTCATTCTGTTAATATAGTTTACCACATTTATTGATTTGTGTGTGTTGAATCATCCTTGTCTCCCAGGAATAAATCCCACTTGATCATGGTGTGTGATCCTTTTAATATTCTGTCAAATTTGGTTTACTAGGTTCTTGTTGAGGATTTTTGCACCTATGTTTATCTGGGATATTGGCCTGTAATGCTGTTTTCTTGAATTGTCCTAGTCTGGCTTGGGTGTCAGGGTAATTCTGGTCTCATGAAATGAGTTTGAAAGTGATTCTTCAGTTTTTTTTGAAAGATTTTGGCAAGGATTGGCATTAATTTTTCTTTAAATGTTTGGTAGAATTTTCTGGTAAAGCCATGAAGTCCTGGGCTTTTCTTTGTTGAGAGATTTTAAATTTCTGATTAAATCTTCTTACTCATTATTTGTCCATTTAGACTTTCTATTTCTTCATGATTCAGTCTTGGTAGGTTGTGTGCATCTAGGAATTAGTTCATTTTTTCTAGGGTATTCAATTTGTTGGTACATCATTGTTCATAGCAGTCTTTATGAACCTTTGTATTTCTGTGAGATCAGTTGTCATGTCTCCTCTTTCATTCATAATTTTATTGGAGTCTTTTCTCTTTTTTTTCCTGGTTAGTCTAGCTAAAGATTTGTCATTTTTGTTCATCTTATCAAAAAACCAACTCTTAGTTTTATTGACATTTTCTGGTGCATTTCTAGTCTCTACTTCATTTATTTCTGCTGTAATCTTTACTATTTCCTTTTCTCTGCTACGTATGGGCTTAGTTTGTTCTTATTTTTCTAGTTCCTTGAGTCATAAAGTTAGATTGTTTACCTGAGATTTTTGTTTTCCCTTAATATAGGCTTTGTTGCTATATAATTCCCCCTTAGAACTGCTTTTGCTACATCCCATAAGTTTTGGAATTTTGTGTTTCCATTTTTCTTTGTCTCAAGGTACTTTTTTGATTTTTCTTTTTGAACCCCTTGGTTTTTCAGGAGTGAGTGTTGGGTCCGTCGCTGGCCGACCCGAACAGCCCTAGCCTCGTTCCTTTTGGTGGGCGAGAGAATAGCCCGGATTCCTCTTTCCCTCCAGTCCCCATTGGGAGGAGACGGGGGAAGAGAGCCATGAAGAGAGGTGAGCACAGCCAGCGGCCCCAACCAGCCCGGTTTAAAGGACACTCAGACACGGCAGGGGTTCTGTCGAGCAGTTCCGTTTATTATCACACAAGCACTTGCTTTTATAGGCAGATGGGGAGGGGAGGTTTTAACATAATCCTATCAGCTTAAAGGTCAAGTGCATGCATCCTGTCTCAATGCCTAGTTATTGCAACCACGCAGTGTTCACGAGCGCAGAAGCACGTATTTGGCCAATAAGGACTAAGGCAATGTTCCCGCAGACACTCCCACCCTACTTCCTCCCGGCGCTGTCTTAGGCTGCCACGTTAATACGCCCTTGTGGGCCCATAATGGCGCCACTTGTAAAGTCATTTAAGGTGGCATTAGTTTTTAAGGCCTGACATCTCCCCCTTTTTGTTTTAATAAGGCAGCTGGAGGTGGCTAACCTTCCCAGCCTCGCCTCCATTCCCTCTGGTGGCTGTGCCTGCCTTAGGTTGTTTCCCTCTGGAAATCTTTCCTGTCATTGACTATCCAGCCAAGTGGGGGTGGGGCGGAGCCTTACAGATTGGTGTTGATTTTTTGAAGGGCCATGTTGACCCAAGGGCTGTCAGGGCTTTCATTATGGGCCACCTCCTCTACCACCTGGGTGAGCATTACGAGAGAAGTGGTGTTGTGCCTTATAAGGGACACAACCTGGCAAATGGCATAAGGCCTCAAGATGATTAAGACAAGGAAAATCACTAGGGGGCCCGCCAGGGAGGACAGCAGGGTGGTGAGTCATGGGGAACTTGAAAGCCTGCTTTGGAACCAATTACTATTGGCTTCTCCCTCTTTTTTTTTTAATGCTTTTCTAGCCCTTCTCTCAGCTTAGCTATGGAATCTTTGACCACTCCAAAGTGGTCGGCATAGTACACTGGGTCTCTGGCAAGAACTTAAGATTTTTTGCTGGGACCCATATAGGGGTTGGCTCACTGAGGGGGAAGACATAACCAAACCCTCGACCCATAGTTAGCAATGGGTCAGGGCCCCTCCACTGGCCTGTTAAGGGGTCTTTCCACTGCACTTGGACTTCCGGGAGCGGTGGTTGAGCTGACCAGTGTTTCTGGAAGGCAGACAGGGGTTCATTTTTGGAAAGATAAAGAACTACATGTGGCAGCTGTTTTACAGGATTAAGCAACTGAGAGAAAAATTTAGGATGTTTAAAGTTAGGAGTGCCTGTCCCAACTGCTGATGAGGGCTGGTGACTCCCCCTTTTTGTTTTAATAATTGATTTTTTAGGCATTGGTGATGCCGTTCAACAATGGCTTGTCCTTGGGGGTTATAGGGAATTCCTGTTGCTAGAAAAAACAAGGCCCATTATCTGTTTTAATTTGTGCTGGCACCCTAAGATGGCAAAACACTGCAGCAGGTGATTTTTTGCATGCTTGGCAGGTTGAGTCCCCTAGGATTGACCCCTGGCGGTTGTAAACCTGGCATGTAGACCTCGCCAGTTTACATGAGTTAAAATATGCAGTTGGCTGGCAACCCCTGTTTAGTAAAAACATTTGGCAAAAACATGAGTTAAAGTGTGCAGTTGGCTGGCAACCCCTGTTTAATACAAACATTTGTCAAAATGAGGGACTGTTAGCCATGCCTTGGGGAAGTACCACCCACTCAAACCACCGATTGGGACACTGAAAGTTTACAGAGGGGATAGAAAAGGCAAACTTTTCACAATCATTCGGGTACAGTGGAATGGAGAAAAAGCAGTCCTTGATATCTATAGTTAGTAGGTATAAGTTGCTTGGTATAGCGGGGGTCCATGGCAGTCCTCTCTGTGGCGTGCCCTGAAGGACCATTCTTTTATTGACCTCTCTAAGGTCTTGTAGCATTCTCCACTTCCCAGAGGCCTTTTTAATTACAAATACTGGAGTATTCCAGGCCCTGCTTGGAGCTTCTCATCAACAATTTGTTGTAGGGCCTGCATTTTATTATCAGGAAGTGGCCACTGCTCTACCCAAACTGGGGGCCCATTTACTCAAAAGGATGGGGGGCACCAGGGGAGCAGTGGCCTCTAGGATTGGGGGTGACCGACCATTTGTTTATGAGGGGTAATGAAAGCGTCTGCTTGGCCTAGAACATCTTGGCCTAACAGGTTGGCCACCAATCCGGCAGCAATGAGAGGCTTTACTTCCCCTTTTGTGCCATCAGCATCTTCCCAGTGAAGGATTTCATGGGTTTCCCACATTGGGGTTTTTCCCCCTACCCCCAAAATTTGGGGGTCTGGAACTAACTTCCAGCTTGAAGGGACTTCTTCCCGTCTAAGGACTGTTCGAGCCGCCCCCATGTCAACAAGGCATCGAAACTCTTTGCCTTGAATTTTAAGATTCATTTTTGGTCTTAAACCAGGAACTATAGATATAGTCCAATGAGCCTGAGGTACTGGCCGCCTGGTAGGGCATGGAGGTGCTGGCTTTGTATCCCCTTGGGGTGACGGGGCTGGGGATTGCCCCTCCTCTAGTTTAAAGGCTTTTCTGTCCTTGTCAAACTTAGACCGGCACTCACACTTCCAATGAAGCCTCTTACCGCACTTAGGGCATGGCGTAGAGGGAAGGTTTTTATTTTTCTGGTTGGGACAGTCCCTTTTGAAATGACCTTGTTCTCCACAGCCATAACATTGACCCCTATGGGAGGGTTGGCTGGGGCTTTCCTTAGGGATCCTGACACTAAGAGCCTGGGTCATAGCACCTGCAAGGGTTTCCGCTTGAGCTTGTAGAGCAGAAATTAAGGCCCTGGTTTGTTGTTGGTAGCTTCCAACGTCTCTACTGGCAATGACCCACTTTTCCATAGAACGATCTTTGAGCCCTGCACAGGCAAGCTTGTGGTCGGCAGTCATGCCGTCCCACACTAGCATTTTTACAAACTGGTCCCGGAGAGGACCTGGGGGAAACTTTCTCTGTATGCTCTGTTCCACCTGAACTATGAAAGAGGGCAGGTCCTTGGAGGGTCCCTGGGTGACCCTGGCCATTGCAGGCTCACTGGGCCCTTCAGTCAAATTTTTCCATGCGGCTAATGCTGTTGCCCTAACCTGGTCCTGGTAGGGGGCTGGGATAGCAGCCTGTTGGATTCCAGTACTAAATTGATCTGCTGTTCCAGACAGCATGCCGAAGCTGATAGGGATGGGTGGGTTGGCTGCTTGGTTTATCTCTGCCTGCACATGGCACTCTTCTTCAAAGAAGGCGCAGAACTTGATAAACAAGTTTGGGGGGAGGACAGCCTTACAGAGCATTTTCCAATCTTGGGTTGTGCAGGGTTGGTGCACTAAGCCCTGGAGGATGGTTTCTGCCCAAGGAGAATTGGGCCCATCCTCTGCAACAGCCTTTTTCAGCTCTTTAAGGTCATGAGCTTCCCAAGGGTACCAAGCGGCCGGCCTATTTCCACCGGGGCTTTGTCAAATTTGGACCTACAGTCCTTTTTCCAATGTAATCTTTTTTACATCGGGGGCAAGGTGTGGTAGGGATTTTTTTGCCTTTAGCCTTGGGATATTGGCTTTTAAAATGACCTTGTCTTCCGCAACCAAAACATTGTCCCTTGAAGGGTGGGGAAGTATTGTTTCCTGAGAGGATCGGGGTGGTAAACGCCTTGAAGGCTTCGGTTAATTTTTGTGTCTGAGCCTGCAAGGCTGAGGATAAAGTCCTGGCCTCGGCAACAGCCTTTTTTAGTTCTTTTACAACGTTGACTGGATAGGCTTGAGGGGCCACTTCCCCCCACTGGCTGCCGACGGCTGGGGGTTCCCAGCGAGCCATAACAGGAAAAACCTGCAGCCCTGCAGGTTTTAAAGGGGGGCTAGCCTCCTCCACTTCTTCAGGTGCCACTTTCTCTCATTCGGCTAAACTTTGGTGGGGTGAGTATGCTGGGAGAGGAGGGTACAGGGTAGGGGCATAGGTATCACTCAATGGCTCAGGGCCTTGCATTGGCAGCTTTGTTTCCTTTTTTCTCTTCTCATCAAACTGCACCCAATCCCTTTCTGCCCCTTCTTGATGCTCGGGATGGAAGCAAAGCTTTAGGGCAGAGATGGTTGGGTAGAACCCTAAGTGGGGGGTCTAGCCCGTGACTAATCTCATTTTTTCTGGCCAGGGTCTGAACCTGGTCCCAAGTCTCATACGAGAACAAGTTGGATGAAGGTGCCCAAGGGGCCACCTTCACCACATGATGCCAGGCATTGGTGGCCGTGGAGTCAGATATTTCTAGGCCTCTGCTTTTTAACATGTACTTTAGACCCTTGCAGGCTGTCTCATCTCTCTTTCCACACACACCTCCCATGTTGCCCCATGAGGAAGGGACAAAGGGAGCAACAGGGCAGAGAAGTGCTGGGACTTCCACCTGTTATGGTACTCACCCTGACACGCAGGTGGATTACTTCACGGCGACTACTGTGGTTGCGGGGGCCACTCCATTGGTTGATCACCCTTCGTCAACCTTCTTTCAGGACTGAGCAGCCAGGGGCCTCACTCACTTGCCTTTCACCCACGAGTTTTAAAAAATGCCTCACACTGGGCACCACTCTGTCAGGCCCGCCGCTGGCCGACCCCAACGGCCCTAGCCTCATTCCCTTTGGTGGGCAAGCGAATGGCCCAGATTCCTCTTTCCCTCCAGTCCCTGTTGGGAGGAGACAGGGGAAGAGAGCCATGAAGAGAGGTGAGCACAGCCACAGGCCCCAACCAGCTGGGTTTAAAGGACACTTAGATGCAGCGGGGGTTCTGTCGAGCAGTTCTGTTTATTGTCACACAAGCACTTGCTTTTATAGGCAGATGGGGAGGGGAGGTTTAAACATAATCCTATCAGCTTAAAGGTCAAGTGCATGCATCCTGTCTCAATGCCTAGCTATTGCAACCATGCAGTGTTCACGAGCGCGGAAGCACATATTTGGCCAATAAGGGCTAAGGCAATGTTCCTGCAGACACTCCCACCCTACTTCCTCCCGACTCCATCTTAGGCTGCCACGTTAATATGCCCCTGTGGGCCCATAATGGCGCCACTTGTAAGGTGGCGTTAGTTTTTAAGGCCCAACAAGTGAGTTGTTTAATTTCCACATATTTGTGAATTTTCTAATTTTTCTCCTTTTTTTTTGATTTCTAGTTTCATTCCATTGTTGTTGGAAAGATACTTGATTAGATTTTAGTTTTCTTCAATTTGTTAAAACTTGTTTTGTGATCCAGTGTCTCATCTATTCGGGAGAATTGTTCTATGTGTACTTGAGAAGAATGTATATTTTGCTGCTGTTGGATTGAATGTTCTGAATACATCTATTTGGTCAATTTGGTTTATAGTATTATTTAAGTACACTGTTTTCTTATTGAGTTTATATTGGATGGTCTAGCCATTGTCAAAAGCAAGGTATTGAGGTCCCCTACTATTATTATACTACTGTCTATTTCTCCTTTTAGTTCCATTAATATTCTGTCTGGGGGACCATTGAGCTTCATGAATCTGAATGTCCATATTCCTTCCAAGATTTGGGAATTTTTCACCCATTATTTCTCTAATTAAAGTTTCTGTCCTTTTCTTTTTCTCTTCTGCTTCTGAAACTTCCAACATGTATATATAGGTTTATTTGATACTGTTCTGCAAATTTTATAAGCTTTCTTCACTCTTTTTCATTCTTTTTTTTCTTCGTCTGATTGGATAATTTCAAATAAAGTCCCTTCAAGTTCAAAGATCCTTTCTTCTGCTTGATCAAGTCTACTGTTGATGCTCTCTATTACATTTTTCATTTCCTTTACTGTATTCTTCAGCTTTAGAATTTCTATTTGGTTCTATTTTATGATTTTTAACTCTTTGTTGTATTGTTTGTTGTGTGCATGACTTGCTTTTCTTCTTTCATTGAGTTGTCTATCTGTGTTCTCCTGTGGCTTGCTGTGCTTCCTTAATACAATTATTGTGCTTTATTTGTCAGGCAATGAATCTCCATTTCTTTGGGATCACTTACTGAAAAGCTATTGTGTTCCTTTAGTGGTGTCATGTTTCCTTGACTTTTCATATTTCTTGAGCTCTTGCATAGCTGTCTTTGCATTTGAAGAAGCAATCACCTCCTCCAGTCTTTCCTGACTGGCTTTGGGAGAGAAAGACCTTCACCAGTCAGCTCTGCTAGGGGTTCTGAAGGTCTCTCAGATGTTTTATGTGAATGCACCTATTCTATTCCTCTTGTTCCACCTTTCAGGAGAAGTCTTAGGATTGTATGTCTCACTCAATCCCATAAAGCTAAGCTGTTTGCCAAGAGCCTCCCATTTATTTTTTCTTGGGCACAGCCATGAAGTGTTCAAGGTTGAGTGCCTTATCCCAATCCATCAGAGTCAAGCCAGCTGTCTGTGTGTGTTTGTGTATGATCTTCAGAGGCTCACAAATGCCATCGGTGGGGGTGTACATCAAGCACCAACTATGGGGGGGATGTACTTGGAGTTCTGGGGGTGTGCATGGGCTAGTTGGGAGGGGTCCACAGGTAGCACATCCTATAAGGTCCCTGGGTGGGTCTCTTGGTGGAGTTCACTAGGTGGTTAGTAGAAACTATGACCCTTTGTTGAGTTCTGCACTCTGGTTGATGTGAGCCCCTGCCATCTTTCCCTGTTCTTATCTGCTCTCAGATAATTTAGCTGTGCTGTTCTCTTAGTGTTTTGGGTTGGGCAAGGAATAGTGGATATCTTGGGCAGCATACAACCTGGCTGGAGAAGCTGGGCACTCATTACAGTCTCACTTTCCCCTATGGGAGAAATCTCAGGCCAAGGGTGTCTCTAATGGCACTGAGCTGCTTTGTCTGGGGGAGGGCTGATGCAGGTAAAGTGTAACTGTTCTTCCTACCCTCTTCAATCTGTTTATTCTCAGATTTATTTTGCTCCAATGAGGTGCTGGGACCTTTCCATTGGACATATGGGCTTCCACAAAGGTACATTCATCTGTGATTTGTCAAAATTGAGAAATATGAGGGCTGAAAACTCATATTTTGCCATCTTGCTGATGTTACTCTCTGTTAATTTCTTTAATTTACATGTAAGTTAATTTTTATATTTTTTCTTGAGTCAGTTTTGCTAGATAATAATTTTTTAGAAAGTTTCACATTTAGTCAAAGTTCTTGGATTTATTCATATGACCTTATTCATTGCATCTTGTCATAATTATTTAAATTTTTACTGTGATTGTATTTATAATCTTTTTTACATAAAGTTTTTGCATATTGTTTATTTTTTCCTTGATAAATCTTATCATAGATTTGTCCATTTTTGAATTCTCTTCAAAGAACCATTTAAGTTTGACTCTCCATTTTTCTCTACTTTATTAATTTTAGCTCTTATTCCTATTATTTTCTTCCTCATAATTTTGTTGTTTACTTTTCTCCATTTTAAATATTTCTGATTTATTGTTTAGTTCATTCTGTTTCAATTTTTTGTTTTTAATATATTTTAAGGCTATACATTTTTTTCTATGTACTTCCTTAAGTTTGTTTCGCAAGCATTAAAATGTAAACCCTTTATTATTGTTCTGTTCTAAATATTTCAATAATTTTATTTTGGTTTCTTCTTTCATTTATGAATTATTTAGGAGTGTGCTTTTTAAAGTTTAAACTGGCTTTTTATTACTAGTATCTAACTTTGCTTATTGTAGCAAAAGTACATGATTGATATGATATTGATTCTTTAATACTTGTTGAATTTGCTTTGGTCAATTTGTGGCCAATTTTTATGCTTGTTTCTTTAGGATAAATTTCTAGATGCAGAATTATTGAATAAGATAATTCCATATATATTAACAAATTACACTCTGGAATGATTGTACAAATTGACACTTCTACCAGCATTACTCTAAGGCTTTTTTTTCATGACCTCCTCAGAAATGCCAGAGTCTAATGCTTAAAAAATTATTTAACAATTTTTAGAAAAAAAAATTCTTTGTTTTAATGTATCCTTCTTTATCACTGAGGTTAATTTCTTTTCATATTTTTACTTGTTATTTTTGTTTATTTATTTAGAAATTATTTGTTCATATCCATTGCCATTTAAAAAAAATGGTGCAATTTTTCTCTAGTTTCTTTGTAAGAATACTTTGTTTATTAAGGATATTAAACAGATTTGTTTCTAAAATAAATGTCTCACAGTCCACTACTGATTCATTATCATATAGGTCGATGGTTGAATTTTTATTATCACATCTCCTGAGCTCCTTGAATTAACAGTGTACCTGGACCCTCCCAACCCAAGCCAAGGAGAGAAGCCTCAGGAAAAACCAATCCTTCTGACACCTTGATCTTGCTCTCCTAGCTCCCAGAACTGTGAGAAAATAAATTTCGTTTTTTTCTGCCACCCTGTCTTTGGTATATCTCCCCTTATTGCAGCCCTAACAGTCTCATACGTTACCCATCCAAAGAAGCTCAAATTCAGGCCCCTCGTCTATTTCCCAGGCTTTATATTCAGTTTCCACATATTCCCTAGACTCTCTGAGTATAAGTGTATATCTGAGATTGAGATCACAGATGGTGGGTCCTTGCTTTTTTGGCATAAGAAGGGGCTGTAATACTCAGAGTCTTGTAGATTTTGAATAGCACATCTATTTTAGGTGATACCTGTTACCTATATGGAAGTGAAAATTGTCACGTTCATGGTTTTTTGATTCTTCTCACCTGCTTTCTGATGACCATGCCTTGACATCTAACCTAATTTCTTCAATATAAGGATAGAAGAGAGATAGGTACATGTGCTTTTTATAATTCAAGACATTTTAAAGAGGCTTAAATGATAACAGCATTTTTATACCTCTAACTTCATGGTATTTTATGGTTGAAGGATATTTTTTTCCAACCCACAGTGGAAATGGAAGATCAACAATCTCTGGAGAGGGCCAATAGCTTTTAAATAAATAAGGCAGCCTCTTTATTTTGTTCCCTTAATGTCCTGTTCATCTTTTCTTCTTGACACATTTTATTATAATTATATGGTTTTGTGCCACGGATGTCAAGAAGGCTGTGAGTTCCTTGAGGGCAGGCACTATGTCTTATTCGAGTTTATGCCCTAAATAAATAAGGCAGCCTCTTTATTTTGTTCCCTTAATGTCCTGTTCATCTCTTCTTCTTGACACATTTTATTATAATTATATGGTTTTAAGCCAGGGATGTCAAGAAGGCTGTGAGTTCCTTGAGGGCAGGCACTATGTCTTATTCGAGTTTATGCCACTGGTACAGACCACAGTGTTTGCCATATGGTAAATAAATGTGTATTGAATGAATGGTCAAAAGATTCCCTTAGCTGGACATTATCTCCTGTCCCCAAAGATGGCTCCAATCAATAGGAATTCCCATTATAGAGACTTCTGCTAGAGATTCCTAGCAGTGTTTCTAAGCTCTCAGAGATGGCTGTGGCAATTTTGCTGAGAAAGTGTTGATAAAACAACTGTCAGAAAATGTTGTTTCATAGGAGCTGCTATGGCTATTAATGAAACTTACTGATTCTGCGTTTCTCTTTCCTTCTGGAATAATCCTCATGTCCCAGATCTGCATAGCAACTCAGGTACACTGTAAAAGCAACCTTTATTAGGCATCTAATGATAGAGCTATTTTGTTTTAGATATGATTGTGTACAGATTTTCAAAGAATTTTCTAGAAGTTTGATAGAGTTGCATAAGAAAAACAAGGTCACTTAACTTTCATATCATGTCACACTATATTAGTTGTTGTTCCCAGATTGTATTTCCATCAACCAACCAGTCCTGAGATCATACTAAAAACTTCCAGGAAAAGTTAAAAAATGTCCTGGAATTTTGATGTGTACACTCTCAAGGTGCATATGGATTTTGACAAAAAAAAAAAAAAAAAAAAAAAAAAAAAGAAAGAAAGAAAACAGACGATTCTAGATAGAGATGATCTCCCTTATATTGGAGTTCTAACTTCCTGAAGTTCTAACTCCTGAATCAGCTGCCGAACTGAACAGTAATTTAAAGCCTGTTTGTTCATAAGAAGTTCAACTGCTAACTAGACATCCACTCATATGTATGCATATTTCTGGCCAGTTAGCACAGCTCTCTATAGCACCATTATTAAGAAAGTCTTGGTGTTCATGAATATCAATGAACTGCACCTTATTCAGCAGAGAGCACACTTTTCCTGGACAGACATGATGCAAATGCATGCCATGTTATCTCAGGGAGAGTGAAACTGGAGGTGTGGTAGATTGGCATGAGTCCACATTACATTCTCTATGGAGTCGTGTCAGCAAGGTGTGCATGGGTCCCCTTTTCTGGGGCATGGGATTGATGTGTTTAAATACCTGTTTTGGGTGAAACCTCCTTTCCCCTTGTTTTCTGTTTTCAAGCACAGTAGTGTTTATTAGTTCATCATTGTAACAATTCTGACTTCTCTCTGCCCCCTCACTCACTTCTTCCGGAATAGGGAAAAGCATTTCCTAACCACTCTATTTATTGATGCATTTATTGGTGGCTGCCAGTATGGGGATTGAACCCATAACCTTGGTGTTATAAGGCTGTGCTCTAACCAACTGAGCTAACTAGCCAGCCCCCTGACCACTCTATTTAAATTGCACCCTTTATTCTCTTTCTCAGTCTCTTATTTATCACTTTTGTAACATTCATTTTAATTTGCATATATATTGTTTATGTACCTGTTAATCCTATCTTTCCCATGAGACTATAAGGAACATGTTATTAGGTCTATTTTTTCACTAGCATTGTATCTGGCATCTAACACAATGTTTATCATCTATCCACAGATAAATGCAATCGAAAGCAACATGATTGCTGTAAGTTTTCAGAGTTGGCAAGAGTGAAAGAGATTGCCTTCAGTTAGGTGTGAATCAGGGGTTGGATTTCAGTACTAAAAAACGTAGAGAGTTTTTGAGGCACATGGAATGGTCTGAGGTAGAGTGTGGAAATGACAAGGCACATGCATTTTCAGGGAATGCATAGACCCGGAAGCAATCCTGGGATGGTTTGGGGGAGGAGAGAGAGAGGGTCTGGAAGATTGGTCTGGCCGCCCTGGACAAGAAGGGGTAGAGTGGGCTGGCAGGGCCTACAGGTGTTTGCATTGTTCCCAGATTGTATTTCCATCAACCAACCAGTCCTGAGATCATACTAAAAACTTCCAGGAAAAGTTAAAAAATGTCCTGGAATTTTGATGTGTACACTCTCAAGGTGCATATGGATTTTGACAAAAAAAAAAAAAAAAAAAAAAAAAAAAAAAAAAAAAACTCTCTTCATAGGGGAGGGTGGAGATGGGGAATGTAGAGAGAAATAAAATGATTGTTAGTGAGAATGCATGAGTCCAGGAGGCAGAAATTAACTTGTAATTGATTCTCTTTAGAATTTGAATGAGACCTGAGAGACACACATTATCTTGTGAAAAAATCCATCTAGGTGTGCCTACTTCTTTTCTGTGGTAGATAATGAGATTTCAGGGAGGGGAAGGGAAGCAATTATGTTCTCTTTGGTGGGTCCAGTCTTAAGGCAGGTAAGGAAATATCAGAGTAAAACCTCCTCCAGCAACTGCTGACCTTGGAGGGACATTACTTTAAAATAATCACTATACCATGTATTGGGGTGAAATTTCCTGGACTCCCTCAACAGATCAATCACAGAGTCCATGGAGCGATTTGGCACTGCTGTCTCAGAACAGGAAATGGGGTTTCAGGGAGGACCAGCTAACAGCAGATCTTGCCAATCCCATCTGTTGATCTTGTTTCCTTGTTTCTGTCTTCATACCTTCAAGCCTGTTTCCAAAATGACAGTCGCTTTCTTAAAAATTATCCGGTTGCAACTATTTTGTTATAAGCAACAGAAATGGACTAATATACTGCCCATGTGGCTGACCTTTAGCCTTCAGCTCCTCCTGGAGGTTCTAGCTAACACCTTCAGTCTCTGGTTCCTCCAGCAGTCAGAACTCATATGGTGTGTTCCAAAGCCCGCATTGTAACAAAGACACTCTCATCAGGCAGGGCATTCCAGGGTCCTCCCAGTAGCTGAAGGCAAAGGCCAGACCTCTGTTTGGGCGAGTTAATTCTTCACTAAAAAGGCCCCAAACCACCGGCAGATGGAACCTCCCCCCATTCCCAAGGCATCAGAACCTGAGAGGTAACACAGTCCCAGGTTGGGGCCCTGTCTGACTAGGAAGATGAAGACCATCACGGTCCAGACTAGAGCATGCAGGCTGGGCTTCCACTCTTGAAAGGTCTTGTTTCTGCCTTGGATACCTGACAGTGTAGGGGCTATGGGAAAGCTTACCCTCCACCCTCTAAAGGTTCACTGAAAATGAACTGACAAAAGGCAGATTAATAGGAGAAAAAGGCATAAATATGTATTAATGTGCATATGGACACAGGAGCCATCCACTAGGTATGAGACTCTAAGAGACTCCAGATGGTGGAGGCTTAAATACTCTCTTCATAGGGGAGGGTGGAGATGGGGAATGTAGAGAGAAATAAAATGATTGTTAGTGAGAATGCATGAGTCCAGGAGGCAGAAATTAACTTGTAATTGATTCTCTTTAGAATTTGAATGAGACCTGAGAGACACACATTATCTTGTGAAAAAATCCATCTAGGTGTGCCTACTTCTTTTCTGTGGTAGATAATGAGATTTCAGGGAGGGGAAGGGAAGCAATTATGTTCTCTTTGGTGGGTCCAGTCTTAAGGCAGGTAAGGAAATATCAGAGTAAAACCTCCTCCAGCAACTGCTGACCTTGGAGGGACATTACTTTAAAATAATCACTATACCATGTATTGGGGTGAAATTTCCTGGACTCCCTCAACAGATCAATCACAGAGTCCATGGAGCGATTTGGCACTGCTGTCTCAGAACAGGAAATGGGGTTTCAGGGAGGACCAGCTAACAGCAGATCTTGCCAATCCCATCTGTTGATCTTGTTTCCTTGTTTCTGTCTTCATACCTTCAAGCCTGTTTCCAAAATGACAGTCACACATTCTCCAGACCAAGGCTTGATATTGTTTCAGGGTGAATGAAAACTCGATAATTAACTGATTGACTCAACTGAAAGAAGGTGAGCCGAAATGCCAGGTACTGATCAAGCTTTATTAAAGGAAAAGAATCTGCTGGGCTGCCCTCAAAATGGAGGACAGCACCAGGTGTGGGGGTGAGAGGGTTTATATAGGGCACCAAAGGCTGGCTGATACAGTCAAGGAGGGGCATTATGCTAATGCAGAAGCTATGCAACCAGGGTGGCTTATATAGGGCACCAAGGGCTGGCTGATACAGTCAAGGAGGGGCATTATAGGGCTGGCTGATACAGTCAAGGAGGGGCATTATGCTAATGCAGAAGCTATGCAACCAGGGTGGAGAACTGTGCCCTTGTGGAAGCAAAAGGGTTTCTGTTTCTCAGAAATCATGAGACTTCTTGTAAAGGGAAGTGGGGAGTGGTTGGGGTCGTTTTGTGCTTGGCCTTGCCTAAAATGGTACCAGTTATGTTCAGAACCTATCATCAATAAGCATTTTTTGATTGCTCACTATATGCAGATATTGTGCTAAGTGCTATAGATACCATAAATAAGGTTAAGATCTGGTTTGGTGGGTAGAGGGCCAACACGAGGATCTCCCTCCACAGAAGGCTTCCCAGAAAAAGTGGTATCTAAGTTAATGGATGACTATGAGCCAGTTGTGTATGTGTGTTTGGTGGGAGGCAGGGAGGCAGGATGCCGGTTAGAGAAAGTACCAGGCAGAGTAAATAAATGTGAGCAGGGTCAGAGGTCATCTGTGGGCCCCTGACTTAACTGTGCTGATGAACTGCCCAAGCACAGGCTCTGTCAACACTCTGGAGTGCCCACTCCTTTCTAATTGGGATCTTCCTGCTGGAGGTCCTTGAGGGGTAGCCTGGCTCTTTCCTCACAGGCTAATTTAGGGTCACTCTCCTAGATATGGGCCTCATACCATGGTCCTTCATTTAACTTCCTGCACCCTTGTGCTGAACCTGCACCCACTCTGACTTAATTTATTACCTACATGTAAATCCTCCCTCTTTGAGGCCCTTTAAAGGTTCTCCCATGAAGACTTTCTGAAGGATAACTATAGACAATAGAAACACAAGAATGTCCACTGCCTTGTGGTAATATTTATTGGTATCATAAATCGTGTACCTATTTTATTTAGTAAGTCTCTTTATTGAAAACCTTTTTCTTGTTGCTTGAACTATTTTCTTATCATCTTATGTGAATTTTATTTCACCAACAAAACTGTAAGCTCAGTATGGTCAGGAACCTTGTTCTGTAATCCTATTTCTCATTTTTTGTTTGTTTGTTTTGAAAGAGATGGGTAACTATTTAAGAGTGTTTAGAAAATACTTCCTGAATATGGGATTTTTCAATGAATCGCAAATGGAGTTGAGAAAGAGGAAAACCACAGCAGCATGTAAACTATTTCATGCCTCCTTCCCTTCCCACTTACACTCAGCTAATAGTCTCACTTCTCATTTCACTAAGAAAATAGAAGCAATAAGAGTGCATCTTCTCACTCACGTACCACCAACCCTATTGCATCTTATCCATATTGTCTGCCCTTAGTTCTGTTGAGTGGATGCACAGTCCCTGCTTGTCTTCGGGCCAACCCCTCCATTTATATACCGGACCCTGTCACCTTTGCCAACTTAAGGACATATGAACAGTTGGGTTCTCTCCTCTGCATTACCAATTCCTGTCTCTCTATTGCATGATTCCAGTAAGTACACATAAATGTGCTATAGAATCATCAACATTACACCTGATTTCATGTCTCTTGTTTTTAACTCGGTGTCATGGGGGAGGTAAGGAAATGGGCTCTGAGTAGTACAGGCTTATCATGTGAGCTTTCTTGTGTTTTCTCTCTGATTTCTCTGCTCTGTTCCTCTCTTCCCTCACCCAGGATTAAAAAAAATATTTATAGTATGTGTTTTATTGTGATTGTGAAGCGATGCATATTCATTATATATACAGTGAGAAAAACAGAAAATATAAAGAAGAAAATAAAAGCCCCCTTTTTTTTTTTTTTTTCCTTTTTGTCTTTTTTCCTGACTGGCATCGGATCGCAACCCTCAGTGTTGCGCCCGTACCGGACCGGGACCGGCAATGGGATCGCAACGCTCGGTGTTGCTCCCGCACCTTGCTCAGCCAGTGAGCAGCCAGTCTGTATGTGGGATCCGAACCCTCGGCAGGAGCGCCGCTGCGCTTCCCAAGCGGCGCACTGTAGCAGTGCGCCACCGGGCCGGCCCTAAAAGCCACCTTTTAAATCAAACATGCAGAGATAAGCTTTTTAACTACTTGCTATTAGCTTTTTATATGTATTACAAAATTGTAACAATGTGATATATCAATTTTATTTATTGCATTTTTTCCCCTCAATAGCAAGAGTATTTCCAGATCTTAAGTATGGTTTTAATGGCTGCATTTGTATAGAAATTGCCATGATTTATTTAATCAGTCTACTATTGGCAGTCATTTATGTTTTTCCCAATTTTTTGATATAATAAGTAGCATACAATGAAATACTTCAATATAAGTAATTATGTACACTTATGATTATTTCCTATGAATTAGATTCATATGAATAGAATTAATGGGACAAGTGCATAAACTCTCTCTCTCTGTCTCTGCTTCTCTCTCTCTCAAGTGGTAGCAATGGTTAGAATTCAAAGTACATGTTCTTTCTATTACTGGACCTTTGTGTCTTCAATCGGAAGCCTTCAGAGGCTCCAAAGCACTTCTTAGCTCTTTGCTTAGGCTTTAGCTATTTATAAGAAAGACAAAGACTTTATTTTTTAGAGCAGTTTTAGGTTCACAGTAAATTTGGGGGGAAGGTACAGAGATTTCCCAAATACCTCTGCCTCCACTCATGCACACCCTCCTCTATTATCAACATCCCCACCAGAGAAGTACATTTGTTACAATTGATGAACCTACATTGCCACGTCATTATCACCCAAAGTCCATAGTTTACATTAGGGTTCACTCTTGCTGTATAACTTTTCTTTAAAAGCTATATCTCTAAGTTACAAAAGTGAATTGTGCTGGCTATTACCATCATATAATGCAGAGAATGGTAAAGGAAAAAGTCAGAGTCCTCTGCTCCTCACCCTCCTTCTGCCAATCCCACACTCCTGAGGTGATCAGTGGTGCAAGTCCATATATGCCTTACTATTGGCTTTGTGTATATAGATTTTATTTTGCTTGGTTTTTGTGGAAAATTGAACCTAAGCAACATTTTTCAACTTTCCTTCTCCAATATATCATAATCATCCTTCCACGATACACATAACATATTCTTTCTAATGGCTGCATGATAATCATGATATTGTAGACTGGTTGTTGTTGCTGGATCAGAAGTTTAGGTGGGACTCAACTGGGTGTTTCTTCTAGTTTTGGTTAGATTTTCATGCATCTGAGGTCAATTGTAGCTCAGTTGCAGGTCAGCTTTACTGATCTTGGCTGGGCTTTCTCACATATCCAGGGCCCCAGCTGGGACTGGCTGACTTTGATTGTGGTCCATGTGGTCTCTACTCTTCTAAGGAGGCTAGCCTGGGTTTACCACATGGTAAAAGCAGAGGTCCCAAGACAGCAGGCTGAGGAGTGCAAGGTTTCCTGAGGTGTGGGCTCAGAACAATTACAATGAGTAATCACAGTGTTCTCTAACAAACATCTAACTGGTGAGGATTTTGTAATAAATATTTCTAGTTACAGTGTTTAGAACCATTAGAATAATATTTTCAATATTATGGGGAAGCTGTTTTTAGTTAAAAGGTAAGCAGAAAACTTTATTACCATAAGATATAGAGTATGGATTTAGCTTACATTTTAGGTTAACTGTCATGTAACTATTCACTAACTGTTTCTCTTATCTACCTATATACAAATAATAACTAGCATTAATTGACATTTGTGTTCCAGGCATGGTTCTATGTGCATATAAAAATTATCTTATATTGTCCTCTATGGAAACCCTATGGATTAGCTATTATTTGCCATCCCAATTTAAAAAAAAAATACTGAAGTGTAGAGAAGTGGAGTAATTTGTTCAAAGTCACAGAGCTAAAANTTAGTTTTGGTTAGATTTTCATGCATCTGAGGTCAATTGTAGCTCAGTTGCAGGTCAGCTTTACTGATCTTGGCTGGGCTTTCTCACATATCCAGGGCCCCAGCTGGGACTGGCTGACTTTGATTGTGGTCCATGTGGTCTCTACTCTTCTAAGGAGGCTAGCCTGGGTTTACCACATGGTAAAAGCAGAGGTCCCAAGACAGCAGGCTGAGGAGTGCAAGGTTTCCTGAGGTGTGGGCTCAGAACAATTACAATGAGTAATCACAGTGTTCTCTAACAAACATCTAACTGGTGAGGATTTTGTAATAAATATTTCTAGTTACAGTGTTTAGAACCATTAGAATAATATTTTCAATATTATGGGGAAGCTGTTTTTAGTTAAAAGGTGAGCAGAAAACTTTATTACCATAAGATATAGAGTATGGATTTAGCTTACATTTTAGGTTAACTGTCATGTAACTATTCACTAACTGTTTCTCTTATCTACCTATATACAAATAATAACTAGCATTAATTGACATTTGTGTTCCAGGCATGGTTCTATGTGCATATAAAAATTATCTTATATTGTCCTCTATGGAAACCCTATGGATTAGCTATTATTTGCCATCCCAATTTAAAAAAAAAATACTGAAGTGTAGAGAAGTGGAGTAATTTGTTCAAAGTCACAGAGCTAAAACGTGAAGGATCTGAATCTAGACAGTCTGGCCCAAGAGCCTGTGCTTTTTACCTCTGTCCTATACTGTTATTTTGTTCCACCGAACAGCTTTATTGACCCAGTGTTTTTTAGTCTCCAAATGCTTGTGTCAATAACTTCCTAAAATTTCTCTCAAGTTTCTTGCCAAAAAAAAAATCATGGGATTTAGTTTTAACTTGACTTTTAATCAGGGATGAATCAAAGATATTTTGGGCTCATAAAAAATTCATTTCCACAAAGAGCTGTTGGGAGAAAGTATACATCTGTTCATTGAGCCATTATTTCAAAACTTCAAGAATATGTGCAGGCTGGGTCTTTTCAACACTTCACTAAAACATAGCTCAGTGTGATGAGATCAACAAGTAACTTACATTTTCATAGGGAACAACAGAGAATAAAAACAGACTCAATTTTTCTATTGAGCCGTTCTGATCTGTGCTCAGTGACACCTGCTGATTGATGATTGCCTGCTCGCGTGGGAGAATTCAAAGGGAGAATCAACACAGATGTGTATGAACAATGTGGGGAGTGGGGTGTCCATTCTTTTTTGAAGTGATCCAGTTTTGGGGTTAGATTTATGATACTTTTTTAAAATTGGCAACAGTGCCTCTTATGAGGATTGTAAGAAAGTGGAAAACAAATGTTTGTTAGGCCTTGAAAGTCAATTGTTCAGAAATTCCAAAACATGTGCTGGTCAATGGGTTTGATGCCAAAACAGAAATGATTGATAGAGAGGAGGGCATTTCTTAAGAGAGCAGAATGCAGTCTAACTCCATTGAGTGCCCTTAAGGGAGACCAATTTGCAACGTTGGTATTTACTATTTCATTTGACTTAGTTGTGACATTTACATAGTAATTTTTTCAGTTTAACTTGGGAATGTTATTTTAAATCCTATATACACTGCATATAAAAGTGTCCAAATGAGTTATCTTATGTATTTACTCTTTCCCAATGTTTGCTTATGTGCCTATTTGAATCTGCTGTTTGCCAGTCACTGCCTTCATTGCAATATATTGTCGGCAGGGTCCCCTAAAAGGGAATATGGTGTCCCTTTGGTGCCTCTAGTAACAAATTGAGGGTTACACCAGAATTTCATATTAATCCAAGCTATTTATTTTAGTAAGTATCCAGGTTAGTGGCTTTTTATAGTTGTGGTGTTTTGGTTTCCTGGTCTTAGAAAGAACACATAACTCTGGGTAGGCCTGAGAGTATGTAATACACGTGAGAATAATTTGTCATTTGTGTAGGAGCAGAAAGAAGGTTGAATACAGCTGATATGGTGAATAGAGATGTTGTGGGTAAACACTCTACAGTTCACTCAGATGTGCAAAGCAGGACAGCTTTATTTTCTATAACAACTTAATTTCTCCAGTAACCATTTTGCCTGGTATCAGAAAACCTACTTTAAGCAAATATGGGGTCTTAGTTAAATCTTGATTTTCTAAGTCAATTCATAATTTCCTCTATCGGTTCAGATTTTCCACCTCCCCTTCCTTGGGGTGACATCTAAGTTCTAGAGGACTTAAATGGCATCCTGGTATTAGTTGGGGGCACCTGGCCTGTGCTGGCATCTGCTGGGATGCAGTGCTTAGGGTCTGATCTGGGACATCATTGTTTCTAATGTCCAGATGTCTGAGTTCCTATAGGTCTCTGGCTGTTGATCTGCATGCTCTGTGTCCTTTTTATTATAAAATTGAGACCCCTCTAGGTCCAGTAAAACTCTCTTAGTTAATTTTCATGCTTTCTGTGTGCATGTGAGAATTCAGCTGCCTAATGTCAGTCTAGCAAAATGGAGTTGTCTTGGGCTCTCTGAGCCTATTGGCACAGCTATCTCTGCCCTGGGGGAAACTTGTAAGGATATTGCCATCCTGGCTTTCTGAAAGAAATTAGTTGTAAGCCCCTTCTACTCTCAGATTCCTAAAAACCTATTTGGGGGCTGCATTATTGCCACCCCATTTGTGGGAAGAGATATGGAGGTTGAGCACAGAGATCTTCACTATTGTCTTACTTTCTTGCTTTTGTCTCCATCACCCCTAGAAAGTCCTGCAAACCAAGTAATTTGCATTTAATCTAGGGTTGCATAATTGATCTTTGTATGAACATACTCATATATTCTAAGAGAACTTTTTTTTTTTTTTTTTGGTCTTTTTTGTCTTTTTCCGTGTCCGGCAACGGATTGCAACCCTCAGTGTTGCCCCCGTACCGGACCGGGGACCGGCAACGGGATTGCAACCCTTGGTGTTGCTCCCGCGCCTCGCTCAGCCAGTGAGCGGGAACCGGTCTGTATGTGGGATCCAAACCCTCGGGCGGGAGCGCCGCTGCGCTTCCCAAGTGGTGCACTTATCCAGTGCGCCACCGGGCCGGCCCCCTAAGAGAACTTTTTAAATCATTAATTTTTTTAACTCAAAAGTCATAACCCAAACCTAAAACCATTTTTTAAATTCTACTGTCTCTAGAGGAAGTTTGCAAGTTTAATTTGAAACTTAAAAGCAAAGAATTATTTATTCTTTGTGTGTGTGTGTTCATTGTGAATTTCCTTCTCCAATACAGGAGGTCAGGACTTCTCTACCTGCTGCCTAATATGAGCAGGATCATAAGGCAAAAGGGGATTATCAGAAATAAAATACACTTTTGTCCATATGAAAATGTCACTTTGCCACAAAGACCATTAGGATTGGGGGTTAAGGTAACCAGTCTATGAACACCTTTCTGTAAGATCAGAGAGAAATTTTAAGAGATTTGACTTCTGAGATGCCATGCGGGCATTGTTTAAGAGCACCTGCTGAGGAGTCAGATGGTTTGGATTTAAATCCTGAGAGTGTGTGACATAAAGCAAAGTATTTAACCTCCATGTGCCCCAGTTTCTACAAACTGGGCTAATAACCAGGGTTACTGTGAGAATTAAATTAGTTAATATGTAGAACACTCAGAAGAGAAAGCAGTCAGCAGTAAGCACTTAATAAATACTAGTTATTATTATTTTAGGTGTTGCCAGCCCATGTGTTGGAAACATTCTAAAGTGATTATAACATATACACATGTGTTCTAAGCAATGCATAAATCATCAAAACTTAGGCATTTATTTGCCTCTCCAGTTGTTTTGCCCATGATATCTATTTTTAACTTTTTTCCCTACTCTCTTTGTATAATTGATTAGTTGTTTAGGCATCACACTGATAAAACTTCTTTTATCCATATAGAATTGCTCAATACAAAAATGTATTTTGGCATACAGAATTATCCAAACTATGAGGTTAGGAGCACAGTCCCCCAGACTGCTAAGTCTACCCAAGACTTCTGACCCCAACTGCAAGGTGGCAGGACCCAACTATGAATGGGGGAAGAGTCCACATAAGACCATACTCACTACCAACCAGCATGAGCTGCAGGTTGGGTGTTTTAAAAACAGATTCCATAATTCACTAGAAAGACTCATGAAATTCATTGAAGCCTACTATATTCATGGTTAGTTTATTACAGGGAGAGGATACATTAAAACCAGCCAAGGGAAGAGATGCATAGGGCAGAATCTGGGAGGGTTTTAAATGCAAAACTTCTATTGTCCTCAGGAATGGGTTACCCCACCAGAATCAATATGTGACAATATTCTCAGAGTGTTACCAATCTGGGAAACTCACCTGAGCTTTGGTGTCCAGAGTTTTTATTGGGGCTGCATTAGACAGACATAATTGATTGATTGCCTGTGTGGTTGAACTCAGACTCTAAGTTGACTGATACCTTGTGACCCAAACTGCCCAACCTAAATGATATGGTTGGTCTTTCTGGCATGACCAGCCCCTCACCCTAAGACCATTGAGTGTGGCAAGCTCCCCACTGAGTCATCTTGTTAGTGGAAATTATGAGGCATAAAACAAAAACAAAAGCAAAAAAATTATCAGGTGTGGTACAAGGTGCCCACCATTGATAACAAAAACACTCCTATGATTCAGGAAATTCCAAGGCTTTAGAGGTTATCTACAGTTCTTGGGACAAAGACCAGACCTGTCTTTTGGCAAAGCTAAATTCCTTAATGAACATTAATAGAAGAACCAAAAAATCTCAGTGTCAGTCATCTACATTTTCCCATTGTCCCACAGTGCCTGGCTCACTGTGACCTCTCACATCAACCTGGTTCAAGTTTGGAGGTGATTGGTCTAATGTTGTTGCTGTTCCACTGTACCTGCAAATATACTGTCAGTGGTTTTCATGATGAAATCTTTGTGTGAATTCTCTTTAAAGTCTTTATTTTTTTGTCTCTGCTCATACCGGATTACAGCCTCCCAGAAGCACTGTGTCATGTGCTTCCAATCCTCCATTAGCAGTGTTTGAGTTAATAGGATTGTCACAGGGAGCATCCACACTTGAGGGACAGCCCAACACAGAGTGAGATACATGCCTGATGGCTCAGATTCACTCATTCATCAGCTATTTACCATACTCCGTCATGTCAAGCACTGTTCTGAACACAGGACATAAATGGCATGATGTTAGCTCTAAATTTAGTCTTTGCACTGCCTTCCCAGTGAATATGGGAGAACACTTAGATAAGCTGAATGAGTGGAGGGAAGCTGGCAAGGCCAGAGTAAGAAGGACAACTGGGCGTGGATGGGTAGTAATTCAGTGCTGGCTGAATTGCATGGCAGTGTATATAATTCGGGGGAGAAAACTGTCCAGGATGTAGGGCTTTTGAAGGGGACAAAGTACTCCTGTGAGTGAACAGAAAGGAAGCAGAGGCATGTCTTCCTGTACTATCTCCTCTCTATTCACTAGGACCAATGCAGTGTCTTGGCCTGAATTCCCTTAGAAGCAGAATTTGAGACAAAGGCTAGCATGGAGGGCATTTATTTGGGAAGGGATCCCAGGAAGCAGGAGTGAAGTAGAATTGGGCAGTGGGGAAAGCCAATTTAATGGTGCCTGATGGAGCTGCACCATGTGTGCAACTGGTGCTTGATCTTGCTATGACCTCTGAAGAGTCTTATGGAATATGCCTGAGACTTTTCCACCTGTAGGGGAAAGGGGGAGTGTGAGGGGGGCTTGAAGGTGAAATCATTTACAATGACAGTATATGCTTGATCATAATCATATGTGCAATGATTATTAATTTAACCCCAGATTGTGATGTCACTGTGCTGGGACATCATACTATGTATGAGAGTAATAGTGTGCTACCAGAGAAGGAAGTTGTTGGGGACCTGTAGCCCCAGACCCCTTCTTGTGTGACCAGGCCTACGTGACAATCTGCTTGTGTCAGATGTCTGTGCTTACGGGATATCTGCCTCATAATCTGTTTGTGCCTGGAACACTGTGCTCCTGGCTATGCAAGTCTACTCAAGAGTGACCTCTTATCTCCTTCCAAGTTTCTGCTTTCCTGTAAAGGTTGGGGGCTGTTTTACATCAGGGACGTCTTGTCCTTGCTTTCTCTTAAGATCTTATCATATTCCTGCATTCCTGACTCTTTACAATATGCCTGCTTTTTCCTATATAAGATGTAAACTTAGAGCCAATAAACGAGACTTGATCAGAATACTGTCTTGTCTCCCATCTCTCGCATCTCTTGTTCCATCCCATTCCCACTCCCCCCTCCAGGGTCTGCGTTGAATATCCCGCGGGTCGGGACAGGAAGTCAATAGATAATGTGTAATATTGATAAGTTGAAGGTATGAGCATATTATTTAGAAACTGCTAAAATGGAATTGGACTGGAAGGTGGGGTTAATTCATGGTTTGCTGTTTTCTTGGCAGAGACTGATAAGGAGGGAACAGACCTTTGTTAACACTATTGACTTTTTAGATATGTGCAGGTAGTATTTGATTTTATTTTAAATAATTGATTTTAAAATAAAAGGATTTAGCTACAATTTAACATGTATAATTTATTTTGCTGAGTAACAAGAACAATAACAACAATCCTTATGTTGCAACATAAGAATTCCACTGGGGTTGGGAGTAATAACATAAAAAATCCTTGTGGATATTAAAGTAGAGAACCATTGACTTATATCCACTGGATTTGATATTTTGTTTTATGAATTTCCACAATTGCAAGTTTCCACTAGGGATCTCCATGTGAGAAACTTAGAACCTATATATTTTCTTTTCAAAGAAGTCATTAAGCTTCCTCATGACCAGCTCCTATTAGTCTTTCATCTTCATACTACAAACAAAACCACAGAATTATCTTTCTACCATCTTTTCTAAAGCTAGTCTATGTTTTTCTTAATACTATTTAAAAGGCCCAATGCTGGGCATTATTAGAAAAAAATTATGGTTAGTGATTAGAAATTAATGATTAGTAAAGATGAATAATTCTAATAATAAAATTATTATTAGGTGCTTATTATTTGTATTCCACTTTCTTCTCCAAAGAATTATTAACCCATCAGGGAGTATTTGCAAACCCATGGTGCAACTAAATCTAATGCTAATAATACATGACCCTTATATAAGGCTAACTGTGTGTCACGGATTGTGTTAAGCACTTTGTGAATATTATCTCATGTAATTTTCACAGTTAGGGTTAGATACTATGAGTAACACTGTTTCCTTTTTATAGTTGAGGAAAAACCGAGGCACAGAGAAGTTAAGTAACTTGGTCAAGATCGTCCAGTTAATAAGTGGAATAACCAGGAATTTTATACTCTGGCAACTTAGCTTCAGAGTCTGTATAGTCTACTTTCAATATAAAAATCATGTATTGTTCTGGTTAACATACTTGGTGGTGATGCTATAGAGATTAGAGATGGTCTAGAAGGGGAAAATATTACATTTTATAAACTTAAAAATCTTACGTCATCTGTCCAAGAACAGAGACAGACAAGTCTGAAAAGATGAGAATGGAAAATGATGCCTCAACTTCTGGGTGTAGGCTCCAGGTGCTTGGGCACATTGTCTCATAGCCTCAAGGTAGGTGGCAAAATCTCTGGTCTGGGTGCTGTGACTTTCCTTTGCATTTATTGTGGCACTTACTTTTTCATTTTTCTTCACCTCTAAGCTCAGTATAAACAAGGAGGCAATGCCTCCTTCAGGATTCTGTTGCAACCAGTGTAAGGTGGTCATTCCTGTCAAGTAACTGCAGTTAATTGTGATAAATTCTCCTTCTTGGGCACTCAGGTACTGAGAACTCTGCTTCACTTCATTTTTCCCACTTACTCCTGTTCTGAAAGACATTGTCAAAATCAGAATATTACCATCATTTATTTTTTTTTAATTAAAAAAATTTAATTGAAACATAGTTGATTGTTCTGAAAGACGTTGTCAGAATCAGAATATTACCATCATTTATTTTTTTTAATTAAAAAAATTTAATTGAAACATAGTTGATTGTACATATCTGTGGGTACAGAGTTGAATACCAATATCTGTGTGCAATATGTGATGCTCAAATCAGGATAATTAGTATATTCAACATTATACAATATAATCATGTCTGTTTACCAATTCCTCTCTTACCCTCCTTCCTCTCCTCTTTCCCACCTCTGGTAACCTCAGTTCTGCTCTCTCCTTTCGAAAGTTCAAGGTATGTGATTGTTGTATCTTTCTTTCTTTTTATTTATTTGTTAATTTTTTTAGCTCCCACTTTTAAGTAAGGACATGTGGTATTTCTCTATCTGTGCTGGCTTGTTTCACTTGACTTGATTTTATCTATGTTTATACATGTTGCTGCGAATGGCAGTATTTCATTCTTTTTTATGGCAGAGTAGTATTCCATTATGTAGATATACCACAGTTTCCTTATTCAGTCATCTGACAATATTAGCATCATTTCTACACTTTTCTTTCCT
>NW_007732167.1:96600-114297 GCF_000696425.1 Galeopterus variegatus
AGGTATGTGATTGTTGTATCTTTCTTTCTTTTTATTTATTTGTTAATTTTTTTAGCTCCCACTTTTAAGTAAGGACATGTGGTATTTCTCTATCTGTGCTGGCTTGTTTCACTTGACTTGATTTTATCTATGTTTATACATGTTGCTGCGAATGGCAGTATTTCATTCTTTTTTATGGCAGAGTAGTATTCCATTATGTAGATATACCACAGTTTCCTTATTCAGTCATCTGACAATATTAGCATCATTTCTACACTTTTCTTTTCTTTACACATTTTCCAGAGGGCACTCCAGATCCTTTAGACATTTTCCAGAGGGCACTCCAGATCAGCCACTTGGAGTCCCTTCACTCCCCTCCTTAGAATTATGAAAAAATATTCATTTAGTCTTCCTATGTCCAGAAACTCCCCAATGTATAATGTAGTGGAAGCCATAAAACAGCCAACAAAACTTGCTGACTCTTTGCCATTATTACCACAGCTGAAGCTCACACAGGTCTCTATTAGAGGATTTTGGAAAGTATGTTAGTTAGTCAGGGGAATGCTTATTACTATAACTTCTCTGCATTTACTTTAGAAATCAAAGGGGATGCCCAGCCCATCAGAGACAATAGAAATGCACACGTATGCACTATTTACAGGTTTACCTGCAGTGAACCACCCATGATCTTTTAAATTTAGTTCCCCATTGCCACCTAGCAGAAAGATGGATAGCCATTTATTATGTAGGTCAAATACACCGATGGAAAAAAGATGACAAATACATAAGCAATCTTAATGTCACCCAACTGGAGTCCCAGGAGTGGAGGTAAAGTGAGGGGACAAAAGTCTGATGATTCTTAGGCTTCAGCCAGCTATGCTAGATCAAGTAGAGTAGCTGCATTTCACACCATGTCTTCTGAAAACCCAAGGACTGGTCTGTTCTCTTTTTTAGTGGTATCCTTATAAATATCTCTGGTTTCTTCATATGACTTCCTGATTTCTCCACATGATATTATTTCCGACTTCTTTCCTAGTCTTATCTTTCCTTTTAGGATTTGCTATAATTTGTCCATGTCTCTTCAAATATGTTTCGAATGTTGTTGTCCTGTCAGAGTCTTGCTTTGTTCATCTGGTTTTCACTCACCTATGATTGTTATCTTTGATTGTTTCAGTGGTTTCATCACACTGGTGAATTATTTTGAGCTTGTAGTCATTTTCCACTCTTGGGATTTCTTTCCATCCCATATCCTCTCCACTGAACATGCCCCTTAAGGGATGAGTTTAGAGGTCATGTTTGTATCATGTGACATCCTTTCCCTGACTATAGCTTATTGGATCTGGGTAGAAACCAGGCTCATTAATTTGGACTAGAGGTATAGAAATAGTAGTTAGATAGTATTTGTCACTAGAGCTATAAAACCCCGTGGGGTTCAAACAAGAGTTATCCCTTAGCAAATGAAAACTGGGTGGAAATCAAATCCAGCTACTGTGGAGGAGAATATGACAGTTTTATAGTGGAATCTGGTCTCCTAAGAAGAGAACTGATTATATATTCAGAGAGAAGTGGGTTCTAAAATAACTAACAGCCAATTGATGATATTTTTCTTCCTTGGAGGTCCAGTTGTATTTTTCACACAAGGATTTTGTGAGACTCTTTAGTATCTTTCAGAAAATCTTTTTTTCCTTAAGCTAGTTTAAGTGGGTTCCACCCCCCCCAAATACTTATAATTCAGGGTCCATTGTTCTATATATTAAAATTGATTTTTATAAAACTACTGCATAAATATATAGTTATCCCCATGAAATTTTATTTTGGCAGCTTCAGTTCATCTTTCTGGTTCACTGAGATGATTTTCAATCTTTAATTTATGATATAAGTAAACATATTAGCTACTAATCTCAACATTGTACTATTTGAACATTTGATGGGCATACTTTATGTGAATTCACATAATTCACATAAGATGAATGTGAACAGCCCAGAATAAATGATGAAGTCCTGTGATAAAATATTAGAGAAATTTCCTTAAATTGAATTTTTATATATGGCCATTCTTTCAGCTGGCGATCCACCAACTGTAGCATTATGCAGAATGGCAAAATGCCAAGAGAACACAGTTTTAAGAATAGGATTTATTAAGAGAAATGGACTTAAGTTTGAGTCCTACCCCTACCACTTACTAGNTTGGACTAGAGGTATAGAAATAGTAGTTAGATAGTATTTGTCACTAGAGCTATAAAACCCCATGTTCAAACAAGAGTTATCCCTTAGCAAATGAAAACTGGGTGGAAATCAAATCCAGCTACTGTGGAGTAGAATATGACAGTTTTATAGTGGAATCTGGTCTCTTAAGAAGAGAACTGATTATATATTCAGAGAGAAGTGGGTTCTAAAATAACTAACGGCCAGTTGATGATATTTTTCTTCCTTGGAGGTCCAGTTGTATTTTTCACACAAGGATTTTGTGAGACTCTTTAGTATCTTTCAGAAAATCTTTTTTTCCTTAAGCTAGTTTAAGTGGGTTCCAACCCCCCTCAAATACTTATAATTCAGGGTCCATCGTTCTATATATTAAAATTGATTTTTATAAAACTACTGCATAAATATATAGTTATGCCCATGAAATTTTATTTTGGCAGTTTCAGTTCATCTTTCTGGTTCACTGAGATGATTTTCAATCTTTAATTTATGATATAAGTAAACATATTAGGTACTAATCTCAACATTGTACTGTTTGAACATTTGATGGGCATACTTTATGTGAATTCACATAATTCACATAAGATGAATGTGAACAGCCCAGAATAAATGATGAAATCCTGTGATAAAATATTAGAGAAATTTCCTTAAATTGAATTTTTATATATGGCCATTCTTTCAGCTGGCGATCCACCAACTGTAGCACTATGCAGAATGGCAAAATGCCAAGAGAACACGGTTTTACGAGAATAGGATTTATTAAGAGAAATGGACTTAAGTTTGAGTCCTACCCCTACCACTTACTAGATACTAGGTTTTAAGAAGTTACCTGAACACTCCAGTCTTCAATGTTCTCATCTATAAAATGGAGATAGCAGTATACACTTGTAAGTTTTTTGGTGAGGATTACAGACAACACTGGGAGTTAATAAAGTGTAGTGATCAGGAATGCAGCCTTTGGGCATGTCTACCTGTATTTGTATGCCAGCTCTCCTCTTATTAACTCATTCTGGGACAAGTTAGTTAATTACTCTTTACCTCAGTTTGTCTTTAATATGGGCCAATCACTGTACCTACTTCATGAGGCTGTAGTGAAGATTAAATGATTAATGTATGGAAAGCACTTAGAACAATGCTTCAATTATGGATACTATGGTAGGGCCTGTGATAAATACATCACTTAACAAATGATACACACTATTATTATTTCTTTTATTTTCCTAATGACATAATGAGAAACAAAATTGTCAAATGCCTTTCAAACATTCAAGATGATTTAAGTCCATTGAAGTCTCTTGAATTTAGCAGCCTTGCTTAAAAAATGTCTTCAGTGAACTCATTCTGGTGCATACTGACCACAGCATTATTTACTAAGAACTCACACATTATCTGTTAATAATCTGCTCTAGAACCTTGCTTGTTATCAATCCATTTTTTACATGTTCATGGGCTTGGGATTTCCTTCATTCTTCATAGGTTTTCAAAGATTTTTTCCCAATGCTTCTCGAATCCTGCCTTCAAACTCTTTTTGTATTTTTGGAATTAATTTAAATGATCAGAAGACTTGATTTTGAAAGCATCTAAGTCTTCTTTGAGTATCTCTTCATCTGTCATAATTTTTCATTTCTTCATTTTTTTTTCAGTTTAAAAATTATTCTGCTTGATGAAGAGCAGAGGATGAAACCAGGAATTGAGGCATGCCACCTCTTCTCTATTCTTTCTCAACATTATTCTCTTTCCTTAATATGTACATTTAATTTCTCCCCTGCCCCACCCTCCTCCTTTCTCCAAATTGTTCTAAAATGCCCTTTATGTTGCACTTTATATTTTCTTTAAGCTTTAACTTCATTCTGCGCTTTCACTTTTTAACGCTTTCCTTAAAGGCTCATGCCATCTCTGCCATTCCCTTTTGCCCACGTTATCAGACAGTCAATATCTGTATAATTTTTAGTTGGAATCTGAGTTAGTACCACTCTGTGCTGCTAGAGGTTTTATTAGATGACTTTGTCTTTCATATTCTTATTAGAATTGTTTGCAATGGAATAGTAAGAATTTAATATTTTTTTTTAGCACTTCTCATCTTGTTAACTACAATCACCTGTGCTGCTAGAGGTTTTATTAGATGACTTTGTCTTTCATATTCTTATTAGAATTGTTTGCTATGGAATAGTAAGAATTTAATATTTTTTTTTAGCACTTCTCATCCTGTTTACTACAATCATGCTTAAATTTTTTGATTGCCTTCTTTTTTATTGAGGTAAAATTTACAAAATATAAAATTCACCATTTTAACCATTCAGTTCAGTAACTTTCAGTACATTTGCAATGTTGTGCAACCATCACCACTGTCTAGCTGCAGAACATTTTCATTATCCCAAAAAGAAACCCCATAAGAACTAAGCAGTTCTCGCCCATCGTCCCCTTCTTCCAGCTCTGGTAACCACCTATCTGCTTTCTGACTCTATAGATTTGCTTACTCGGGGAATTTCATACAAGTGTTTGTGTCTGGCTTTTTTCACTTAGCGTAATTTTTCAAGGTTCATCCATGTTGTAGCATGTATCAGTACTTTATTTCTTTTTATGGCTGAATAATATTCCACTGCATGGATATGCCACAGTTTATCTATTTGGATTATTTCCACTTTTTGGCTATTATGAGTAATGCTCTTATGAACAGTCGTGTACAAGTTTTTGTGTGCACATATGTATCTCGGGTAGATACATAGAACTGGAATTGCTGAGTCATATGATAATTCCATGTTTAACATTTTGAGGTGCTGCCAAAATTTTTTCCGAAGTGGCAGGATCATTTTACATTCCCACCAGCAATGTATGAAGGTTCTAATTTCTTCACACCCTTGATAACACTTGTCATTGTCTTTTTTAAAAAGTTACAGCATTCTACTCAGTGTGAAGTGGTATCTCGTGATTTTGATTTGTGTTTGTCTAACGAGTAATGATGAGTACATTTTCATATGTTCATCAGCCACTTATGTATCTTCTTTGGAGAAAGGTCTATTTAAATCCTTTGCTTACTCTTTAATTGAGTTGTTTGTCTTTTTATTATTGAGTTGTAAGAGTAATAGATCTGCAACATAACCAGTGCCACTTTAGACAAGCCCAAGTACAAAATGTTGCTGCCCACCTCCTCCCCTCCCCTCACCCCTTCCCTTTAGGAGAAGCCTCTTGACTTAAACAGAAACCCCTTTTGCTTCCGCAAGGACACAGCTCTCCACCTTGATCCACATTAGCATATTGACCCTCCTTGATGGTATCGGCCAGCCCTTGGTGCACTATATAAGCTCTACCACCCCCACACCTGGGGCTGTCACCTTTGCAGGGCAGCNCACTTTCTTTCAAAGAGTTCCTTATACATTCTGGAAACAAGTCCCTTATCATCAAGTATATGATATATATGATTTGAAAAAGTTTTCTCTCATTCTGCAGGTTGTCTTTTCATTTTTTGATGGAGTCCTTTGAACACAGACAATTTTAATTTTGCTAAGTCCAACTTATCAATGTTCTATATTATTGCTTGTACTTTTGGTGTCAGCTTAACCCAAGATCATGAAAATTTACTTCTTTATTTTTTTTCTAAGAGTTTTACAATTTCAGTTCTTACATTTAGTTCTATGCCCCACTTTGGATTAATTTCTGTGTGTGGTGTGAGGTAGGAGTCAGTGAGAGGGAAGATGACACATTGATCATAACATCTGGAGCTGTGGGTAGGATGTGGTGTGATAAGCCAGTGTGTAGGCTGAGCCCTGTCAGGATGCTCAGGACCAGGCAGAGAAACTGCCAGAAGAGAGCACTGCTGTGGTGGGACTTGCTAGTTCGGTATGAAACTTTGAGTCCTAATCTGCCCCTTTTAACCTACTTTTTCTCACTTCATTCCTATGTTACAATTGTGTGATTATTTTTATTTCTACTTTACAGATGAAAAGCTAAAGCTCTGGGACATCAATTAACTTGGCCAAATTTGCATATCTAATAAGTAGTAGAACCAGGACTGACATCCAAGTCATTAGATTCTAATTCCTAAGCACCACACAAAGAAGCCTCAAGGACAAGAGAGATCTGACCTAACTGAGAGCAGGGACATTATCTGAGACCCTCTTCCCTGACCCCATTTTCAGTCAAAGAAACCCCTGTGCCCTCGGAATCAGAGGTAGTCATAACTGATTTTGTTTTTCCTTATCTTCTAATAATGTCCCAATAGGATTGTCTGTGAGAGAGAACAAGGCTACTCAAGTGAGGTTTCTCAGCCTCACTGCATACTTCATCTGGGCCCTTGAAGTTTTTGTACGGCTCCCCCTGTGTCCTTGGCACTGTGTCACTCAGAAGACAGTAGTATACAGCTGAGTCTGATACTTGGACTGAATATTTCACAATGGGGGAGTTTTTTTCTTTAATATTTCTTGCTCCAAAGTTTTTGCTGTTTTCCATTGTCTCTTTCTGAAGAAACTTCAGAGCTTTGTTGGGGTATTGGACATACCAGAAAAGGGCAGGGTACCCTGTGGATATGTATGTGCAATTCATGGTTACAGATGCTCCCTCCAATGTGGTTATTTGGTCCGTCCATTTGACTGAATTGCCACTGGTTTCTCCTGTAAGGGAAAAAAGTGCTCGTTTTATGGATTTGACCAGAATTACATCTTTTGGAGAAAGTTTTTATCACTTTGAAATAATCAAAATATTTTAATAAAATGTACTTACCAAGCATTAAGATCAGAATAAGAGAGCTTGGAAAAGAGTTCATTGTTAGTGTCTCTGTCACTGTTGAAGTAAAGATAAAAGGGATCACAGCTGTACTCAGAATTCATGCATAAGTTATAATTGTATTGGTGAATAGCACCCCCATGTGACAAGTTAACGAACAGATGATAAAATAGTCATATGACTCTCAAAAATCTGCTGTGTGTCCTCACTACTGTCCTCATTCTTAAGAGACACAGGTGGAAGTTGGTCCTTTTGTGTAAAGTGGACTTACTATGTTCCTAATAAGTCTATTGTCTTTAGGACACTTATTCTATGGGAGAATAACTCCCACTAGAACTTAGACATCACAGCATGTCAGTATTTTAGACAGTCAAGTTGTTTCCATTTTTTTCAGTTTTCATAAATAACACTGTGGTAAATACATACTTACATAAACCTTGTTCATGAATCTAATTATTTCCTTAAAATATGGTGTGCTGAAAACACATTTTGACCAAATGCCCAATGATGAGGTGTTGGAGTTAATATTTGGCCAAAGCCAAATCTGAATCTGAATATCAACAAAATAGAGTTAACTTCAGAAATATGAGAATAAATCTGAAAATTTATCCAAAATCTAATTATTACAGTAATTGTATTATTAAAGGTTTACCATTCAATTTTTAAAGTTTAGCATTACAGTAAAGGAGCAATAACTTCTCAGGACTGTCTATTGTTTGCTACTGTTACCACCATATTTCACATCTACAAAACCTTCTACTGAAAGTGGTAGTGAAGCAAGATATTTTTTGGTTCTGTCTTTTAGAAGGAGGTAATGCTGAGGATATACTTGTTCCTTTTTTTATATGGACTTGAAGATTTGGTCAATGGTGAGGGTGAAATTTTATTGAAGTTGTCCTGAAAAGTGGAGTTTCATCTCTTCAGCATTGTTCTGGTTTTCTTAATTGTATGTTCTCTCTCCTTCCTTTCTTCCTCAGCCCTGGCATCATCTTATTTAATTTCTCAGAACTGAAAAAATTTCTCTCCAAGAATACGATCTCGCACTTAGACTAAAAGTGATTGGGCTTGGATTCGAGTGTTTGCAGTCTCTATTTTCAGTTACACAGGGAGGAGCTCAAGACTAGCGGTGCTCATTTGGGAAGGGGCCGGGGTGGTCCTTGGAATAACAGGGAAGGAATGAGAAGAAATCCTATGATCATGTGTGTGTGTGTGTGTGTGTGTGTGTGTGTGTGTGTGTGTGTGTGTAACCTTCACTGTTTTGATAGGTGGAAAAATGAATCACATTGTTATTTTTTACATTTCTTTGGCCATTTGTACTATTTATGAATTGCTCATTTTCCCCTCAGGGATATGAATGTTTTATCACTGATTTATAAGACATTTTAATTACAAGAGTATTATCAGAAAATCGAATGATACATATTTAAAATAACTGATGGCAAAGAACATTTCTTCACCGCATTGCTAGGCTTGTAGACTTGACCAATGAGTGACAATTAGAGGACAATTTGTTCCCAGCCAGATATGGGCGAGATTTTGATGCATTTCTAAAATGCAGTCTCACAATGCTTCTTAACCCTGGGACAGCAAATCAAGGTTTGCCCAACTTCCCACATATGCTCCCACACTGCAGGGCTCTGTCTGGAGAGGAGAAAGAGACAGCTCATCCATCACTGCTCACATCCAGCCCCTGCGATGCTCCTCGAAATTTGCAGTCAGCCCCTTCTTTAGTCTCTCTCACCGTGTCATTAGGAGCACAAAAGTACACAGTTGTGCCTAGTGCTTGGACAGAGGGTTTCTGCAAGTGGAAGGACGTTTCATTTCTAACCTAATGTACCTGAAACCTTTGTGATCTTTCTCTTCGTTTATCCTGATGCCTCAGAGCGAAGGCACTTTAATACCTCTCTGGAGTACTGGACATACCAACAGAGGAAGGTACCTAATTGTTTTGCATGTGCAGTTCAATGTCCGGTGTGCCCCTTCAGAGCAGGTCACATGACCCCCTCTGTCTGGGTCACTGAGTCTCTAATGGTTTTTCCTGAAAAACCATGGCTTTTATTAGAATAAATAGAAGCAGCATTGGATCTAATTAATAAAATGTGAGGTCAGAGAAATAACAAAGCCAGCCAGAATTTTTAATTGTCATTTTGCTCACCAGAGAGTAACGACATCCCAAGAATCTCAGAGGAGCCACAGATCATGGCTACTCCAGCGCCAGGGGCTGTGGAGAGCCTGCACTTCCTCCTGGCTTGGACTGGTTGTCTCCTAAGACACCTGCTCTGTCTTGGAAGTGACACACAGTACATGTGATGGTTGAGGCTTCCAACCTGTACCACTGGTTGCATATCCCCTCTTTAGATGTGGGGAAGTTATTCTTTTTGTAGTGGTTTCTCTTTCAGATGTGAGACTCCAAGATCACTAAACCTACTGGGTCCTTAGTGATATATATCAGTACTTGGCATGATTCCATGTAGGAATCTTTCTTATCTTAGATAAGCCAAGACACAAAAGTGCTTCTGTACTGGAGGAGAAAAGAAAACAGCACAACAGAATGGCATCCTCCTTTGGGCTAGGGAATTTTGATCATTATTTATAATTCTTTTTGAATTAGTGGCTAGAAGATGTAAGCTGTGGTTTGTGACATACATGCTGCTGTCAAATGAAATAACAAACTGAGAGAAAGGCTCTCTAAAGAATAATGACTTTAATAGGGAATTAGCAGAAAAACTTGCAAATCTGGGGTATTTGAGATAGGGTATCCACAGAGGTTGAGGCAAGTGGATACTTTTAAAGACAAAAGGAAAACATACATGTGATTTGTTTTGAAACAAAGAGAACATTGGTTACAGGGGCTTATAACAGAAGTTGACACCAGTTCATTAGAGGAGACAGTATGTCTGGAGAGTGTTCTTGTACATCTGGCTAGCTGTCCTTGTGACTCATATAGCAAGCTGCATGTTGGACAGGAATCTCAGATCCTTCTGCCTCTTCCTGTGCAGGCTGTGAGTTAGGTAATTGAAAGAAGATATCTGGCAACTTTAAGCAAGGTAGACATACTTTATTCTTCAGATGTAAGCTTCAAAGACATGCTTTATCCTCAGACACAAGCTCAAGCTGTACTCCACTGACCCTCCATGCCCTGCTGACCCTCCGTGCTCTGCCACCTTCCAGGCCCTGCTGACCAGCATTTCAGAGCAGTTATCTTTGTACTCTCTGTACACAATAGCAGCAACAAGCCAAGCATCACATAATTACAACAATCATGCTGAAATCAGTAAATGGGCACACATGTGCAGTTACACTATTTTTATAACTTGTTTCTAGTGAATATGCTGAATCTTGCCCATTTGTAACAGATGTGAGGTGAGTGAGCCTGATTAAACTTTTTCAACTTTCCTTGCACTGCAATTTGAAAAGTCCTTGGCAAAAGTTTTTTTATGGGCGTATAGGTGTAAGAGCACTTCAGAGAGTCTTTGTAATAGTTCTTATCATAGGCATCTGTGCGTGAGGGCCCTTCCTTCTCAGCCTCTCAGATTTATTTATTTATTTTTGTTAGATTGTGACACAAGTGGCCCTTTTGATTCTGCCAACGTTCACATTGCTCTTTCTGTGTCTAGTTAAATCAATAGAAATTAGTAATGATGATGATGATGATAGCTAATATTTACTGAGTGCTGAACATTGAACCATCTACTTTGCATACATTAATCCACATGACTGTAAAAAGTAGGTATAATTATCCCCATTTTACAGATGAGGGAACTGATGACCAGAGAGGCTAAGTAAATTGTCAAAGGTCACATACTGCTCAAAAGTGCTGAAGCCGGGATTCAGCACCCAATCTGTCTCTCCATTCTCTGAGTCCACAGGCCTTGTGTCTGTTCACAGCTTACTCAACAGTTATTCACTAGGCTCTAGACACCATAAGGAGGTCAATATTTTTTGAGTAAACGAATCAATCAATCAATGAGTAAATGAAGTATTTGATTTCAGAGCATGGGAATTTAACTAGAACATACACCCTTCTAAGGATTATTTCATTATATCTTTGCTCCTTGCCTTAGGTGAGAAGGGAACCAAGGCCCTCAGCAAAAATCCCCAGACTGGATATGCTAAATGATTTTTAATGATGATGCAGTTTCTCCTGTAAGGAGAGAACCAAGTTGAGGACCCTGCCTAGACAGCACCTATGGGGAAGGGCAAAAAATGCTTCTTACTTTGAAGTTGTAAAAAAGCTCATGGTAAAATGGAGCCCCTTAGTCAGTTTGACTAAGAGCGCCTTTATGTATATATTTTTCCTCTGCAGATAGATCTCTCCTAGCACCTGGGTCTCTGCCACAGCTGGGATTCTAGTTGAAGGGTTTATATTAAACATTCAGATGCTAAGAGAATAGGGCATCTCATCAGCTCAGAGGAGGAGGTGATATGCTTCTTTTCTATGCCAAATGGCACAGTTAGTTTGCCCTCACTCTGTACGCCACTAGGTTGAATTATTGTCAAATTGATGCAAGGTCTTCCCCATGTTCCTGTTGGTAACATCTATGTATGAAGAATTTGAGTAATGGCAGTTCAAGCTGAAGACCAGGGCCAGCTTCATGGGTGTTGGAACCTGTGCAGTCTCATAGGACCCCACACTCAGTGGGCCCCATACTTAGCTTAATGCTCTGCTGTTGCCATCTTGAAACTCTTAATAAGTTTTGAACAAGAGTCTCTGCATTTTCATTTTGCACGTGGCCCTGCAAATTATGTAGACAGTCCTGTTAAAGGCCAATGTCTCCCGGAAACGCAGGGACTGAGAATTCTTCTCCATTCGTTGACCACTCAACCCTGTTCAGAACAATGAGGCAAAGAGATCTTTATTACATAGCTATTCACCGAGGCATGTTGGATTTTTATTTTCTCTCTGCTCCAACTTTTCTATTACTCTAATCACTACAGGACAATTTTCTAAGGTCCTTAATATGCCTAACTTTAAGTAGGGAGTCTTGCACCATAGAAAAAGCACCAATATTGCCTTCTGGAAGATGTCTTCACAACAAACGTTCTTGTGTCTGAAATCAGGACTCCTTCCTATCATTTTCCCCCAAACTCACAGGTTATCTGCAGGCAGAGGATCTACAGCAAGGCTATCCCATGTGTCTCCATCTTTTTGCATTAGCAGGAGCAGTAACAACAGCTGTTCTGAATAAGCTTTTCTTGTGGAAGAAGCCTCTGAGCTCAGAGTAACACCAGACAACATTGGTTATGATGTTAATGCAATAATCTTCTCCACTTTCATCTTGACCACCTGCAAGTTTATTCTCAGTACAGCAGCCAAGTGAGACTTTTAAATGGAAATCAGATCATATCCCTCCTTTCTCAAACCCTCCTATGGCTTCTCACTTCACCCAATCCTTGAACACATTAGTATTTCCTAACTTAGGACTGGACTCTTTCCTCTGCTGGGAAGCTCTTGCCCCATATATTCTTGAGGCTCACTCCCTCATTTTCTTCAAGCATCTGCTCAAATGTTATCTTCCCAGAGAGCCTACTCTGACACCTCACCTAAAATTGCAAGGGGAACCACCCTCCTGTAGCCTCATCCAGCACTCCCTGTCTCCCTTACCTGCTCTGATTCTTGTCTCCGTAGACTTATCTTCTAATACACCATATAACGTACTCATTATGTTTAACTCTTACTAGAATGCAATTTCCAAAAAATCTGACATCTTTGTGCATTTTGGTAAAGGTATAGCTCCCACTGCTTAGAAGAAAGTGGCATGTAATGGACACTCAAACGCTTGTTGAATAAGTTAATTATTTGATCTGAGAACAAACACACTTTTTGCATTACAAAGGGACTGGAAACATTGTCCCCCATGGGCACACACACTCATTCTATATTTACATCAACTACATGTCAGGCTCTGTGCTTATGGATTTCACATATTGAGAGGTAAATGTAACTGATTCTCTGCAGGGTGGCTTTCCAGAGAGGGAATTGGTTCTCCTAATAGAGCTCCAGCTTAGTACTTCAGTCAGTTGATTTTGGAAGAGTATTGAGGTGGAAGATCAGGACTGGAGGCCACAGGTTTCCTTTATATTGCCATAATCACAGTCTGGAGCTCAGCCACTACACCAGGGTAAGTCCTGGTGCTTGCCCAATAATGCTGCTCCAAAGTTCCATGGCTCAAAACTGGTATACCTTTCTTAGGGTCTGACATGGCCCTGCTAGATTGCTGTGTGCTGCCCCAGAATAGGGGGTGTGTGCTGCCCCCGGGGAAACCACACACCTGCTCTTTCTTTTGTTCTTTTGAGTTTCCTCCAGTAAACACTATTCTAGAAGGTCTGATGTATGCTCTGTTTACTTGACATATATACCATATCATTTTAAATGTTATAAGAACTTTGACAATTGGTTATTATTTTTTTCCACATTTTTTGATGAGAAAAGTGAGACTTAAATATTTTATGAAACTTGCCTAAGGGCATAAAGCTGATAGTAAGAGTGAATACCAAGGGCTTCCTTTTAACACCAAGTTTTGTATTCATGCTATTGTATTATTAGAATCTTTGATTCTAAATGCAGTGGAATAATAGTTTCAAATATCATATTTTCCTCCTTTAAAATTTATTTTTTCACTGTAACCTTTTGCCATCAATTCTGGGGATGAATCTTATTGATTCAGAAAAGGGAGATTGCAAAAAAAAAAAAAATTCAAAGAGAGCAAAGAGTCAAATTCTTGAATTTGTTTTCCAAAATGGACTTTAAAAGTCTTAAGAGGAGAAAGCATCCTTCAAATGAAAGCATTTTGAATTGCAAGAGAGAGCCAGGCATCTTATAATTTTTCTTTTTGAAAATTTGCATATAAAGAGCAGAGCCTGAGATTTCAGGGCAGGTTTTTGGGTTTTTTTTTTAGGTCACAAATTCTGAGTCTAAAACCCTGAGCTAGTAAAAATGATGGTAAGTACTACAAGGTAGGTTGGTTATCCAGTGCGAAGGGAACTTTTGCCTGCTTGCTGCCTGGAATTCTGAGAGGATTTAGCTTTGCGATATGTTCTACTCCAACATAGTTCAGATACAGTAGAGTAAAAGTGATACTATGGCCTTTTAAAAATGCTGTCTTCTAAAAATATTTGAAAATATTTTTCTTGCTTGAGGGAGTTTACGGAAGGTAGCTGGGAATTGAGAACTGTGTGCCCTCAGTGAAGAAGCCACATCTTGTACAGACTAAGAGAAGGATGTGGTTGAGTCTCAGAGGATTGACAACTGCAGTAAGAAAGAAGGTGGGAGTCAAAGTAGCTGGGAGAGACTGAAGAGCCTGCATGCTGAGTCTCAGAGAAACTTCTATAAGCTGCCACATGACATTTACACTTACATTTCATTGATCAGAACTTAGTTCCTCACCACACCTAGCTGCAGGGAAGTCTGGGCAGCATAGATTTATTTTGGGGCAGAATAAAGGTGGGGAAAAAAGCAGAGTGGATATTGAGGTAAAAATAGCAAGCTATACCACACAGGATGAAGAAGACATTATATGATAAAAATTCAGAAGAAATGGAGGATTTTCTGGAAATTATGTGATGGTAATAGTACTTTATGAAGAGGCGTTAAGTCATAAACCATATACACCAAAACATTGCAGCTAAAAAAATGAAACAAAAGTAATTTGCAAGTAGAACTTGATAAAATAGGTGGAAGATTTCAACAGCCCTTTCCCAGAATGTGACGGATTTGATAGCAAACAAAAACAAGGATACAGAAGAATTTAATGATATGATCATAAAGTTGAATACATTGATAAACATACATATGTAAAATCATAACTTCCAAATAAAATTAAGTATGATTATATACTTGGTCTCAAAGTAAATCTTAACAAAAGGTTTTTAAAAGTAGAGCTCTAATAGGTATATTCTCTGATCAGAATCCAATACACATAAAAATTAATAATATAAAGATGAAAAAATTAACCCTTTCAATATTAAGAAGTGAACTTCTAGATAAATCTTGGAGCAGAGACAACATTAAAAGAAAAAATAAGCAACTATGTCAAAAGCAACGAAAAAAAAATAGTTCTCACCATAACCTATGGGGCAGAGTGGAAAGTATATTTAAAGAAGCATTATTAGTCTTATACTCCTTTTCTGGGACATAAATAGCACAATTGAAAAGAGTTTCTACTTTACTAATCCCTGTAATAGGTAGATGTGGCAACTGGTTTATCTGATCAGAATGAATCCAAGTGTTTTATGGAACTTCTCGTTAGTAGAAGCTCCAGTCATTCACAGCAACTGCCAGAGATGTGGTTAAAATCACCAGAAACATTCTTGCAGGTCCCACTGGGGTGAACATACTTGGTTTAGTATGCTCTAGCGTGTTTAAAACTGTCACCTTAATAATACTTTCTTATACACCATCACACCCTTAAAATCAACTGGTTCAGTTTTGAATGCCTGTATTGTATTTTTATTTTTTTATTTTTCCTTTTTGTCTTTTTCTGTGTCCGACAACGGATCGCAACCCTCAGTGTCGCCCCCGTACCGGACCGGGACCGGCAACGGGATCGCAGCCCTCGGTGTTGCTCCCGCGCCTCGCTCAGCCAGTGAGCGGGAACTGGTCTGTATGTGGGATCCGACCCCTCGGCGGGAGCGCCACCGCGCTTCCCAAGCAGTGCACTATAGCAGTGCGCCACCGGGCCGGCCCCTGTATTGTATTTTTAGAGTGAGGTTTAGTGATATATTTTCAGTGATAGTAAGTGATTCTAGGAAAAGAAAAGTAAAAAATCTATACACTCATAAGTTGGGAGGGGGGTCAGTAAGGGAGGTGGGAAAAACAGCTTTTTATGTTCTAAATTTCAAATAATGAAATTCTGAGTCATATTCATTTGTTTTGGAGTTTGTTTAATTCTTGGTCTTATAAGATTTAAAAATTCATCTTCAGAATCCAAGAGTCTTTATAAGAAGGAAGAGATTTGGGGACTTAAGTAAATATTGTTCCTTCAATAAATTAGATTGGATTAAGCAATGATTTTTTTTCCTGTCATGAATGGTTTCCTTGGGAAATTATTTTCAACATGGAAATCAGTGCGTGATATCATGCTGTTAAATGCTACAGAAAGGTTGTAGGAAATCTGATGTAACACCGTATCATCTGATTAGGTAACAATACAGAAATTGAGTTCACAGTACGAAATAAACATTTCATGACAAGCAGTCGCTAATAAGAAAACTTGCTTTGGTACCAGTTCAGAAAACTTGAAATTTGAGATAAATTATGAATATTTATAAACATAAGGTTAAAGTTCTTTCAGCCTAATCTGTAAGAGAGGACCTTCTGCTTGGCTCAAAGGATGATGAAACTAAGTCAGTTTTTTATGCCAAATTTTATTTATTTTATTTTGTCTGAATATGGAAGTTTTTTTTTTTTTTTTTCCTTTTTGTCTTTTTTCGTGACCGGCAACGGATTGCAACCCTCAGTGTCGCGCCCGTACCGGACTGGGACCGGCAACGGGATCGCAACCCTCGGTGTTGCACCCGCACCTCGCTCAGCCAGTGAGCGGCCGGTCTGTATGTGGGATCCGAACCCTCGGCGGGAGTGCCTCCGCGCTCCGAAGCGGCGCACTGTAGCAGTGCACCACCAGGCTGGCCCTGAATATGGAAGTTTTTATAGTCAGTGCTGGAGCCTCTAAGTGGTGGTGACAGGAGCTTTTGGTCTGTACACTGCTCCTGCTGCTGACCTTTCCCAACCTGCCAGCAAATTGCTGTGGAAGCTGATTAGATTGTGAAGACTCTGGGGCAATTTAAAGAAATAGATATTTTCATTAATACTGTTTCTTAGGAGGGTCCAAATGTTGAAATGTTAAGGTCAGCTTTTACATTGTAATTGTAATTTCTGAAATATTTTTACTTAAAAAGTTGACTGAATCAAGATTATTATTTTTCTAGAAGTTTGGGACAAAAATCTGGTGAAATTGATATCTGAGGGTACTGACTAGGGCTTATTCATCTCACTGGCAGAATAGGAAAACTTGGTCTCAATTATTTTGTATAACATTCAATTTGCAGGTTTCTTCTAAGATAATTTTCCTGAAAGAGAAATTGTTCTGATCTAGCCTGAAAAGGGCAAAGTTAAAGTAAATTTCACAATTTAGCAAAGTAAAAACAAAAATATGAAGGGAGAAGAAGAGGAAACTGACAATTAATATAGAAAAAATATAATAGTCTGATTGGCAAGGACATTCAGCTAGTCATGAGGTAAAGCTAGGTAACAGCCAAAGGGTATGTTTCTGAGATTCCAGCGTGAGACCTCAGGAGGCATCCCTAAGTTGTAGGGAGCTTGAGACTGTGGGTGGAAAAAGCTTTGTTACTGAGCAGAAGAAACAGTCACATTTGGATAGAGTGTTTTTTAGTACAGCTTTGTTGACCGGTAACTTCTGTGAGCACCTCATTTTTTCCAAAGTTGTCACTGGGGGTTAGAAGGCTGAACAATTGTTGACTCCTTTCTATGGCTGAAGAAATAGAGAGGAGGAGAGAACATAACAAATTCCACAAAGACGGTCACTGCTGGTGCCTATTCAGAAATTCTCTCTTCTTCAGCTTCAACAGGTCTGGGGTGAGACACCACCATGCTCAGGGCTCTTGTATGCACTCCTATTTTCTTTTTTTTCAGAAAAAAATTAAAAAGGGGAAAAGTCATTAGAAATATGATTTGCTATAATGGGAAAAATTTCATTATGACCCTCATTCAATTCCTTATTTTAAAAAGTAACAAATTAGGGGCCGGCCCGGTGGCGCACTGCTACAGTGCGTCGCCTG